>NW_022157226.1:0-99806 GCF_007821495.1 Lachnellula hyalina
TTCTTCTTATATTAAATTTAGGCTTTTGCTCTATACACTTTGCATTTGCTCTATAATAATACTAAGTATATAAAGTAAAAGCCTAAATTTAATATAAGAAGAATTAACTAAAAAGAGAAGAGAAGCTTCTCTTATATAAATAGATATAAGGGTTTTCTAGCCTCTAAAGAGAGCTAGAGGAAGCGAAATTATAGATCTATTATATTTGTGCTATATATATAAAAGCATATATAAAGGCACTATATGCTAAGCTATAACATCAGGTGCAACCTGTTACAGATTAGTTAGACTATATAGACTTAATAGAGCCTAATAGAAATTAATTAGAAGCTAACTTATATTTTAGTTAATATAGTTAACTCTTATAAAAATGCAGCTAATATAATAAATAATTAAGGATATCTAACTCTAATTAGTATTATATAAAGTCTATAGAAAAAGGGTAGAGGAGATCTTAAGCACTTAAGTGCTCTATATAGTATATTATACTTACTTTAGTAGTAGTAGTATTAGTAATATTAAAGAAGAGTCTAAAAATAAGTAAGAGAAGAGACTTTATAATTACTTATTATTAACTATTTACTTTATTATTCGCAGATTTATAATACTATAAAGTAAATAGCATAACTAAATAGAGGTAATAGCAAGAATAAAGACTAGAGGACTTTACTAAATAGATAGACTATATCTAAAATCTAGTAGAGCCTAGGCAGTTTATAAGAGGAATAGTAGTATAATATCTATAGATTTAAGTTATTTGCTACTATAGTTTCTATTATATTATTCTATTTCTAATAGATTATTTACTACCTATAAACTAGTAGAGGGAGGGAGGTAATATAAGGGGCAAGCCCTAGAGGTAAAGCATAGGCATAGCCTATGCTTAGCTTACTAAGCCTTAACTAGAGAGCGCTTACTTTTCTTTAGATCTAGATAAAGATTCTTCTCTCTTCTTTATTAAACTTGTTAAATACCACATTAAGCCTCTATGTATACGTGACTCACCCGTGACAGTAGTATACTCTATGTTAGCACCTTTTAAAGTAGTACGCTTATATAAGACTAAAGAAGCCAAACTCCTCCTGCATCCAGTTTCCCCATTCTCCAGCTTCAGGCCCGCCTAGCAAGTTATCATCGGCTGTGCCAAGAATCTAATAAAAATATATCTAGTCAGCAGCGAAACAAAAACATAAGTGAACAATATAAGAAGTCAAGCTCACTCCAAGGTTATCTGTCGGTAGATCGAATTCATGATCTTGGCTTCTTTGAGGCGTCGGCCAGTTTTCTATATCATCATAGCCGGGTTGCAGTTGTCTGGTATTGCTAGTGTCACCGCTCTTGTCTTTTTGACACATGCATATCCTATCAAATAGAGCCACAATACGATCAGTGTTCTTCTTTTGCCATGCTGCCAAAGCAGCCGGTTCTTGGTTCGCGTCGATGAAACAGCTTGCAGCAAACAAAAGCCAAAACCCTTGGAATTCATTGCCTACGCTTAGAACTCTTTCTTCAATGAGGTCAAACACCTTTTCCATCTGTCGGATCTGAAAGGCCCCTCCAATGCCCGGCATGACTGGGTCTATTGCAGGAGTAAGCATGTGGTTTTTGACTTTGCAACGCCGCGGTAAAGAAGAAATGTGACTTGCCATTACACACACTTCGAGCCTGTAGCAAGCATATGCACAGGCTTGCGCGCACGAGATTCGGTTTGAAAATGCTCATCTGACTGAATCCGTGTTGCGGCATTCTCTCGTAGGTGCTAAGTATATTCGTCGCTGAGTCGACACAGATGAATCTCGAATGATTTTTGTTCGGATCGCTCTCACTCCCAACAGCAAAGGGGAGGTGTAGAATAATTAGTAGCTGATGAAGCTGGAGCTCAATTGCCTTTTTCAGCAAAAAGGCCTTGTTGATTTCATCGTCCGAAGATTCACTAGAGCCCCATGAAGGTATATCTTTAAATTTGCTGGCGACAAGTTGGTGATAGGAAAGTAGTTCCGTATAGCCAAGAGCACGGTGCTTGTCTGGGTGGTTTACTAGGTTACTGATGGCGTTGCGTAGAGGCTTGAGATGATGGGTATACCTTTGGAATGAGCAATCGGTGAGGGTATTGTCTGGTTGTGCTGCTGGAGGCTCGGCCGCATCCTCCTGGAAGTCTTCGTCATTCAGATTGCTAGGAGGTTCGCAGTCGGCGAAAAGGGCCCCTGAAAATGAGGGCACGCCCCAGTCAATGCTGCATGATAGCTCTAGCTCGGTCATTGTGGCCCATAGTCGACGCCGCATTTCCCGCTCATAGACGGTAATACGAGTTCCTAAAACGGACGGAGAGCGATTGAGGCCAGCGGACACGGCGGTAGCTATGAGTGTTTGCGACAGGACAAAGTGGCGCTTGACCTTGATACCGCTTAGTCTTTTAGAAAGCAGCAGGAGACAGGGCAACTGGAACCAAATGATAGTGGTGCGCTTATGGCTCTGCATGGCGTGAAAACTCTCGGCAGCCTGGACCCAGAGACCCGCCTGGACTGCAGAGGTGGATTTGTCGCCTTCGAAAGATATCGGTTCGTCGGGATAGAGACAGCGAGCACATGACATGGCTGCGAGGAGAAGGGCAGTAAAAGCTGAAGTATTTGCGAGCTCTCCTGACCAGAGCTTGTCAAAATGTCGCCAGAAGGATGGCCCGTGGAGAATTCGGTAGACACCCTCAAAGTGCTTAAAGTAGAGCTGCATAAGATGGCGACAGCGGGCTTCTGGAGGAGTGAGGCTCTTAAGGGTATCGTCAATAGCCTCTGGAGCAGATTGAGAGTGTAAGAGGTGAGATTTGTTAGGCAGTGACTGGATATTCGCTTTATGTGTGGCTAGCACGCGATGCTCACGAAAAAGGTTCTTTAAAAAGCCATACACTGTCGGGAACTATAGACATATTTAATCAGAAGGAGGCTTTGGTTTTCAATATTGGGCGAGAATAGACTCACGTAGGAGAGAATGCTGGAAGGATTACTTGGGCCACGGTATTGAGTCTTAAAGCCTTTGCCTCTCACCATCACCAATGCAGGATCAGGTAGCGGTTCTTTTGGAACATTAGAATGAGCATGGACGCGAGGTTGAACATGAGGATTAGTAGGTGGATCGTGGTTGACAGAAATCCTTGTGTTGGTATTGGACGATGCCGGGGTCAAGGGGAGGACTTCGTGAGGACTGGTGGCATGTGCATGTGCATGTGCATGAGCCAGCCTGGCCTCGAGATTTGCGATTTGCTTCTCCAGCTGTTCGGGTCTTTGCGCATGTACTTGTGCTTCTCGCCGGACCAGGGGTCCTGGTAAAGGTTCTAGCCCCGAAAGTCTTGCGTCTGAATATGGGGCATTCTGTGCGGGGATAGGGGGGTGGGTATGGATGTGGGAGTGGGAATAGGATTGGGATTGGAATTGGTGAGTTGCACGTTTGGGGGAGGCCTGGGTGTCTGGCTCATGCTCAGGCTCATCACCAGAAAGTCCTTGTAGACGCTCATCATACTTGCACAGCTCTGGGTGGCCAACCTCAGTGCACCTCGAGCAGATTGGCAGCTGGCGGTCACACTTGAGCTTCCGCCGCCTGCATTCAAGGCAGGATAGAACAAGCCGCTTCCGTTTGGTACCTGTCATGTGGGAATGAGACTGAGAGTGATGGTCTGAGGATTGCGTTTGACTTTCCATTCCCGCTACAGAGTGGAGTGGCGTGGCACCAGGTGGGGTCGGCTTGGACGAAAGAGCGGGAGTGAGCGGGAGTGAGCGGAGGCGTAGGCGTGGCGGAACGGGACGGAACTGGCCGTGGGAGTAGCGGTACAAGTAGTTGCAACTTACTAGCTCTGTCTCGGAGAAGGAGCAGAAGGCTTGTGCAGGTGGATGTGGTGATGGATCAACGGAAGAGAAATTACAGTAGTAAGTAGATTACAGACGATTGTTAGAGTACCTCCGTAAGCTGGCGTTGGAGCAGGGCAGGAGACGCTTATTGGGGTTAAACTCTCTCGGCCGAGACACTTGTCCGAGCATTATGTCATGCATCACGTAAGCGAAGCTGTCGAGGGCACCAGGGGCATTATCAGACTTCCGCACTTCAGGGTCTCTTAAGCCTTTAGGTACGCTCCAGGTCTTGAGAAAAACCTACCTATAGTATAGAGAGGAGGTATCAGGCAGATGATAAGGTTTGTTAGGCAGGAGGCCGTACCCTACGGAGTAAACGTTCAGTGTCTAATCTCCTATCCACCCTCTACCCTTACTCGCCGACGAAGTTTCATAAACACGTGTGTGTGTGATATACTTTGTGAAAGCTGGACTCGACTTTTAAGCTTTACCTTCTGTCTCTAGACGCATTCTCTCGTTCTTCTTTATTGTGGAAATTGTTCTGTGACATTCGGAAGGAGTGATCCGGGATACGTCGTTGGTACTTGCTGGCGCTTGGATTCTCGCTGGTACGATTCCTTTGTAGGGGCGGAAGCCGCACTTACCAGTCGCTAAAGAATGCAATACACAAGTACATTTCTCATGGCATCATAGATAGAAGCAGATAATAGTAAGGCGCATTGCGACGAGAAATTTCAGTATTACTGTACAAATTCCACTGGAGAGATCGATCACGATTGGGACTTTACCATCGTCTGCAACTCGAAGCACTTCGTCGTCACAGTATCACCTGGTCCTCTTCCAGAAGACCCAACAACCTCTCTTATTACCCAGTACAGCAAGGCATTTGTCGAAAATGACGATGAGAAAATTCAGGACGCCCAAGACGAAATCTTGGACCTGGTCTTCAGTGCTGGGTGGCATAAATTCAGAGCAATAGCACCACCTATCCCAGAAGGAGACTCTCTCCTAAGATATCCACGAAGGATCTTTATTCCGACCTCAATCCAGAAACATTATATTTTCGCCTCGTTGCGACCGAAGGACATGCAGAGATAGTGCAAACGCCTCCTCACCTATCACAGTTCATTTCCTTCCATTTGAATCTGAAGGACAACACGCTAGACTTGCCCCGCTAATATTCTCGAGATATTACGGTAGCGAGCAAGCTGATGGGCTCAGGATATATCGCCAAAGTGTCAGCACGCAGACTTGACATGTGCTGCAAGAATGGCACGACACAATCCTTCAAAGCAGTGCAGCGCGAATACGACTGCTTGCGACAGATCAAGATATCGAAAAGTGCAACCTCTATTCCAGCGCGGACGCTATTCGGGTTGGTTGTTGATGATGATGGGGTCATTCTTGGGATTCTAGAGGAATTGATTACGAACGAAGGAAGGTTGAGTGATTTGGTTAAAAGATGAGGCTGGGGTTTTGGAGGACTGAAAAGCAAAGTGGGCGAAACAGATTCGAAAAGCTATTGCACTCTTGCACGAGATTGACGTGGTATGGGGGAATGGGAGTGATGATTGTTTTTTGGTTGATTTTGGAGGCAGCTATACGGATGGGTGGGTGCATAGGACCTTGATGGAAACTCGTTCTGGAGATGATCAGGCTGTGGAGAAGATTGCTAAGTTCTTGGATGATGGAGTCCGGCATTGAAGCAACTTTGTTATGTGGTGGAGGACTTGTCTAACTGTCTTGAATCTGCCATTACACTTACTGCTAGTGCGTTTTGCTGGCGTCTGAGGACATGACTATGGCGAGGAAGCGCGATTCGGTTCCTTATGCCTCTCCCCTCTCAAGTACTGCACGTCTTAGAGCTCCACCACCAAACTAAAGACCAACTGCAGAATCCCACTCAGAATCTCACCCAGAACATCACCACAAACCCCCCACTTTGATTTCGATGATAGAAAATACGCAATTGAAATATTTACCACATGGCCTGTGCTTTTCATGTTAATTTCCTGTCCTCCAAATGCCATAAGCCTTGCTAGCAGTCTCTTCGCTCGAATTCCAGCCTTTCCACTCGTCACTGACCTCTTTGCTCTCATATACTTCCCTCTCTATCTTCTCCTTAAGCGCTTCAAATTCATGCCTTTATTTATCTGTTAATATTTAAGCAGGATAATATTGGCCTCTTGAGGTAAAAATTGGCTCGTTCCAATCGAAGCACTTGCTAGAATTGATGAAAACTCCGTCAGAAAGACTTCGATAAAATTCCTTAAGGTCTAAGTAGAGGTGCTTCCGCTTCTCGTT
This sequence comes from Lachnellula hyalina, assembly GCF_007821495.1. Lineage (NCBI taxonomy): Eukaryota > Fungi > Ascomycota > Leotiomycetes > Helotiales > Lachnaceae > Lachnellula > Lachnellula hyalina. Next base: position 6,141 of record NW_022157226.1, read on the forward strand.
CGGCGAAGTCTCTTGAAGAACTGAACCTTGCTTCAAGATCTCCGAACGCTCAAAATCTACTAGAAATTTTATGGTGTTCTATAGTAAATTAGAGTATATGCTTAGCATATGCCTATAAGAAAAAAAGAGCATACACTTAGAGAGAGGTGTATGCTTAATATACGCTTTTTCTTTTTATAGGCAGATGCTCTAATTTACTATTATAGGCATAAACTAGGCATATACCTCTCCTTTTTTATAAGTATATATAATATATAATGTTTATATTAGACCTATTTATTTATATCTTCTATACATAGTATATTTAATTATATATAAAGCGTAATTTCCGGTCTACGCGTATCGTATTACTTTTACGTATATTTATTTTACACGCCTACCTATAGTACTTATACCAGTTTAACTTTAGCAAAAGTGCAGACTTCCTACACTGACGCAACTTCTAGTTACAATAGTTCAACGATAAGCTCATTCCTGATCTCGGGATTCCATAGCACCTTCGGTGGCCGTATATTACAGTGCTCTACCCCGCAACTTAGCATCTTTATGACTGCTCCGTTCGTTCAATTTCCGCAATCAAATCCCGTCCTATGGCTAATATCAGATCTTTACGCACTTGCTCGCCTGCCTATAACGTGAGCAGCATATGGACTATTCTAACCCCAAAGTCAAAAAAATAGGGACAGACGAGAGAGATGTTCCTCAGGTAGACTGGTATAAGCTCTTCCTGAACGTCATCCAAGTGTTAGTGAATCAAACCTTCATGTTTTCACTAGTATACACTAATTATATATAGAAGACAGATTGTTAATAGTCCTATAGATATAATATATTTCATTAATAATTATGATTATTGATTTATTATATATATATTGTCTCATCTCTAGATAGGGGTATGTATACCATTCGCTCACTATACCTTATAAATAAATCTCATCTCTACCTAGGTAAGATTCACCCCTGCTTCTCGCTTTCCCTCATTTTGACAACGGATAGCCTGATGGCTATGCAAGAATGCTGCGAAGTTTAAGCCATACCGCCATAACCTCCGAGTCTTACGGCACCGTAAACCGCCTCACGCCTTTATGAGCGGCTTGGATCCATACTTGGCAACCCTAATTGCAAGATATCCCAACGATGCAACACAAGTCGAGACACCACCAAATATCCACAAGCCATGCCAGTTCAGAGAATCACCTTGGCCCAGAATTGCGCCGCCGCCAGGTCCACTAGCAAGTACGCCAAACGACAGCATAGCATAGCCCATACCTACCCTTGTTCCAAGCTTCGACTTATCCTGGGTCAAGGCGACGAAACAGAGAGGAGGGAGTCCGATAAGGGCGCCACTCATGAAACCAGAGAGTAGTGCCATGACGATAATGGCCCCTTTCGAGTGTACGGCCATCATACAGAGCATCAGGATGCCCGAGATCAAAGTTGCAGGCGCGAGAATGTTGAATGGTCCCAATTTGTCTGCGAGAGCATTTGGTGCCGTTCGCCCAAACATCGAAGCGGCATTGAAGATGGGAACTAGATAGAAGGCTAGCGAGGTGTCGGTGATGCGCTGCGATTCGGCGTAGTATGAGAGGTAGAAAAAGATGACGAAGAGGCCCATATATGCGATGAGAGAGACGAGGACGAAAGACATGTAGGTGACATCGGTGAGGGCGGCAAAGTCCAATAAAGAGCGAACTTTTGGTGGCTTGACACGAAGTCTCAGAATGGTGATTGGGATGAGGAGGCTCGCGAGGGAGATGAAGCCACTGATGCGGATAGCCCAGGGAAATCCGACTTCGTCAATGAGCCGATATAATACAATGGGATAGACAACGCCTCCAAGCGCGGACCCCGATGCTGCCAGACCCATTGCAGCTCCCATCTTGGTGGTGAAGTACTGGGGGATAATGGCTATGCAAGGCACAAATAGACAGCCGGTTCCAATGCCTATAACAAAGCCTTGGGCCAAAAGGACTTGCCAGTACTGGTGGCATAGACTGAGCATCATATGCCCAAACACGATCAAAAAACCTCCAACGAGAAGTAATGTGCGTAGATAGCCGCGATCATAAACTGGACCAGCAAAGAAACCGACGACGAGTAGCATGAATGCCTCAATGGAGCCAATCCATGAGATATTCGAAGATGTTGTAGTGAAGAGCGCTCCAGATTCGTAATATGTCTGGTATACACCAAACGCGTTCAGAATGCCCCATGTATTGAAGAATAACATAAAACAGCCCGCAACATGAAGCCAGGCTAGAAGACCGCCATTGGGTGGCGGGCCTGGGCCGGGAGTTGCAGGTTTGACAGGTCCATCATCGTGTGTGAGAGATTCTTGTGGTGGTGATGGTGGTTGGTTCTCGACATCTGTCTTTTCGTGTGGTGTCATTGCGACAGTATTCTGTACTAATTCGCTCATATTTGCTGTGGTGAGTGGGCGTCACGGTGTCTTTACTTATTTGGTGGTCCATGGTGTTTATAATATATAGGTACGCTGGCTGAAGATGCTCGGCGATACTTCTCCAGCTCGGCGTTAGGATTTCCCCCTCGGCCGACATCTCGGAGATCGCCAACTCCGAGCTATAAAAGTATGATGGAATAGATCGACAATAAATAGAAGCCACGCCACGCAAACAGGCATGAAACTCCCCCGGCAGACAACGCCAAGAATGTCCGATCATTGCCCGGAAGGCGATAGTAACCAGATGTCCCATTGCTCCCGAGACATCGAGCCAAAAATCCTATTACCTGCAAGAGCGCAGTGCAGGGCTCGGAACCACCCCACTGCGAAGGATCTCAGACTCTGGGAAGAGTGTTTATTGTTGTTTCAGAATTATCAAAACTTTATTCATAGACAATTTTGTAGAGGGTTTATGAACGACACGTGATTGTCATTGTTGAACCCTGGAAACTAAGCTAGTTATCAAACCAATAGCTTATATCGATCCTCTGTAATGATAGAGTGGATTTATTATATATCTTTCTTACTATCTCGTTTATCATCTATTATGGAATCAAGTGACAACAAAAAAGGGGGGCCGATGGACTCGGGGGCTGTTAAGCGATCTGGATTTTAAGCGAAAATTGCCCAAGCTAAGCCCCCGCCCCTTAATCCTTTTCTCACTGACAAAAGACTTGATCCAAAGTTGGCAGAGTAATTTTGAAACATTGATATACCACAAACAGACATCATGCCAGTATATTGGGATAAGCAGCTTCCAATTACAAATGATCTCTAACTCTGCTCAGCTATTATAGAGTATTATGCATCGGCGTTGAATTTGATTAACCCCCTAACCTAAAGGCTCCGCATTCATTTATACTTCCGGTCTCTAAAGCCTCCAATGACATCTACAGTTCCATCAGCAGACTCCGCGAATCTTTTAGCTGAGATCTCAGGATTTAACTGCAAGTTGAGATGTTAGCATTCCTCTGCTTCCTCGAATACTCATAACTCTCTACTTATAGAGGTCTTGAGAAGAAACAAAAGCATGCGCGAAACTATTGTGCTGTGCAATTTACTTACCTGCAACGTCTGCTTTGCTTTGACCCATTCCTCCATAGAGACAGGCTTCTCGAACCGAGGCTTTACACCCGCTTCCTTCAACAAGGGCGAGTCCAAGATGGGGTTCAATATCGTAGCGTTATGCGGACGAGCAAAATAGAGTAGTCCCGTGCGGTCATACTGCCATTGATCCTTTGGTGGTGCCACTACTCTATGAACGGAGCTCTTTAGCCAACCACCTGTCAGGTGAGAAATCGTATCGGCGAGGTTCACTGTTATTGTTCCTGGTTGCGCCGACACATACGTCCAATTTCCATCATCTCCTAAAATTTGTAGTCCTGCAACTGGCTGCCGAAACAAGAGAGTCACTGTCCCGAGATCGGTATGCCCTGTAGACTGGCCATAACCGCTTGCAGCGTGTTCCTCGGCTGTACGCTTGTGATAAATCATGTACCGAAAATGGTCCTCGCTTTTCTGCTCGTAGGAATGCTGTTTAACGAGATATTCCTCGTCGGGCAATTGCAAGACAATGGCAAAAAGTCGCAATAGTGGAAGGACAACGTTATTGTGGAGTGCGCGGGAAAATACCTCTATCTCGGGTAGATGTGCCTTTATTAGATCCGGCTGTCTATACTTACCCTCGAAATCTTTGGTGAACTTGGGAATATTGAAGATTTCAACATTGTCTTTTACGGGACCGATCTTTCCACGGCCCGGGCGACGCCAGCCATTGTAATCCGCGTTCGCATAGTCGATCTCGTATTTGGCCTTCTCTTCGGTGTCCAAATCAAAGAAGTTCTTCGCTAGTGTAAACTGTTGGTCTATCTGCTCCTGAGAAAGTCCAAAGTTCTTGACGTAGAAAAATCCGACATGGTGGACCGCATGCTCAACTGCGAAATGCGGAAAAGGCAATTAGCTTTTTGCAAAAGAAAGGTAAAGTAAAAAGATTGCTGCGAAAGCCTTGACTAACAGCTTCAAAGACATATTTACAAAACTCGGGAAATGTGCTGGGATAGGTAATCGGGGTTTTCTATGACGTACGCTGCTTTGCCAATCGCTCTTTCCCTCCTGGGCGATTGTAATCCTCAAGGTCAAGGGTGACAAGCTCAGCCCATGGAAGGGATTCCTGGGTTTCAGGTGGATGTGTATAAGGTGTAAGCTGGTTGAAGTCGTATTTGTGTTGGTCTTTAGCTGGAAGGACTTCCGATCTTACACTTTCGGTTACTGTGACAGACATGATAATTACCTAGGAATGTTTTGCAGATTCGTGCTAAAGCGCCAAAGCAAACAAGAATTTGTCTTTATAAGTATTCCTTGAAGTAGAAGAAGGGGACGAGGCTACCGGGGTGTTTCCTTATCGCTTGGTCAGCCTTGTTTTTTGTATATTTTGCCATTTCTACCCCGCATGTCGACATCGCATTCCCCTCACTGGGTCCGTTTCACGACCAATAATCTTTGACCTGCTGCTATCTTTTATAGCCGTATTTCCGTCCTTTTATCGAATGTAGATTCTGGAACTATTCAATAAAGCATGACATGATTTCTTGCAAAGTCCCCATACGAACCTTCCATATTCTCTGTTCCATTTCACCATGCTTGACTAATTTCCGATTTATCTGTCGAACAGCTTTACTTTTGCAAACGAGTTTAGTATAGAGTATGTATATATGCAGATCACTATGAGTGTCTGGCAAACAACAAAGCCGAATAAAGTTTTGCCGGGTTTTCGCCGATTTATTGAAGTTCCCATGCAAAATGTAACCCTTTAAACCAACAATTTCCGCAATGCCCGGCCAGCAGACAACGAAGCTTATCTAATAATTCGATTTTCCTTAAAACTTATCATAAGACTATGCAGGAGTTTGGACGAATCAGGCGCAATCCCCTTGTACAGACCCAATTTATCAAGGGAACTGACTCGGTCCTTCAATCACCAAAATCATGCATATATGGCAACATATCAATTGTCTTGATAATGCCCCTAGGCTCACGAAGCAAAAGCTGAAATGCAAGGATATTGGTCGCAAAAGAGTGGGAAGTGAAACATATTGTACAGTCACCGGTACCTACGCCGATATAATTGATTGGCCTAGGAGTGCGTGAACCTTTACCATATCAATGGCAATCCAGAGGAGCCGAGTATGAGTTACTATCTCTCTCCTCTCAGCAGCTGCAGCTCAAAATCTGCGGAGGGGAAACACGGAGGATTGCCTCAATTAGATGTAGTTCAGAGCCCACTATGGCGGAAGTATTCAGATGTCGCAATCATGAAAGTAGGAAGGCCTTTTAGTCTCTTATGAAGAATGGAATCCTTACTGAAAAGCAAAATCAACCTTCCTACCACAAGATATATACCGACTTACTCTACCTATTTTCTACTAGCACTCCTTACTGGTGACAATGGCGGAAACTGCAAATGAGACCAATCGAGGAATCCAGAAATTACCCGAAATCAGCGAAAGCAGACCAGAGTCCGATATTTCGGCAGCAAAAGAAACCCCAGAAGATGTCCTGAAGGATGAAAGAGAGATTAAATTGCCAGCCTGGGAAAGGCATGGGGCCTGGGGTGCTACACGGCGCTTCTGGAGAACCGTACAACGATACATTTGGGATGATCCGGACAAGCCTAAAGCCGAAAAACTGTTTCTATTCAAACTAGACTTCTTCCTCCTCACCTATGGTTGTCTGGGATACTTCTGCAAAAACCTTGACCAGGCCAACATCAGCAATGCTTATGTTTCTGGCATGAAGGAAGCCCTACATATGGGCGGCAGTCAACTTACCTATATGTCAAATGTCTTCACTGCCGGCTATGTTGTAAGTCAACTACCAGCGGTTATCTTGGCGACAAAAATTCGACCTTCACTTCTTGTTCCGACACTCGAGGTCCTCTGGTCGATATTCACATTTTGCAGTGCAGCCGTCAAATCAGTTCCACAGCTCTACGCATTACGTTTTTTGATTGGCTTGTGTGAAGGGGCCTTCTTCCCAGTTATCATATATGTCATCGGATCCTGGTATACAAAGAAGGAAAGAGCAAAGCGCCTTGCTCTCTTTTACTGTACGGCGACCCTCGCCGGCATGTTCAGTGGGTATCTCCAAGCCGCTGCCTACAGAAACCTAGATGGCAAGCTTGGCCACAGTGGCTGGCAGTGGCTGTTTATTATTTGCGGCATCATCAGCCTGCCAGTTGGAATATTGGGATACTTCTTCAATCCGGATTTTCCAGAAAACACACGTGCGTTCTATTTGTCCAAGTCTGAAGTAGAGTTTGCACGGCAAAGGCTGTTGCACGAGGGGTACAAGCCCCTTGGTGCGTCTGCCTGGGATAGGACGAAGCTATTTCGAATTATGGCTCAGTGGCAGTTTTGGGTGCTACCGCTGGGGTACTTCTTCGTTCAGGCTAGCTTTCCTGTTCAGCAACCGGCTTATGCACTCTGGCTCAAGTCAGAGGGCTATTCGATTTACCAAATCAACGTCTGGCCCACTGGACAAGCTGCAATTGGCGTTATTGTACAAGTTATCGCGGGCATGTTATCGGACTCGAAGCTGCTACGCGGCAATCGCTGGCAAGCCATCTTCGTGATGCAAGGTGGAACTTTTTTCGCTGCCATTGTGCTTGCAATATGGAGCGTTCCTCGCAATTTGAAGTTCGCGGCCTTTTATCTCTCCTACTTTTCTGCTGGGGTGCCAGGTATTTGGTATGCTTGGTATCCCGACCTCATCCCTCATGACCATGAAATGAGAGGTTTCTTGATTGCCGCCTCAAATATGTGTGGATACATCAATTCAATCTGGTACTCCGACGCTGTCTGGAGAACAGCCGAGGGCCCAAGTTTCAGACCTGGATGGATCGCTGCTTCCAGTTTTGGAGTTGCAATTGTGATGACTACATTGTTAGTAAATTTTCTTGCAATTCGGGATGGAAAGAATCGGGATCGTGTACGAGAAGGTCGACTTGATTTAGAGTCGCCTGGGATAATATTACAGGAAGGAGAGAAGGGGAGTCTCACGTAATTAGTAACAGACGAATGATTACCTCGCCTGAAAATAGTGAAATGCTGTTCCCATCATGCCTATTATTCTCATTTGTGGACATAGCAACTGGTATAAAAACCACAATTCGAGAAAAAGTAATGCATATTTAACGGCTAATTTACAGCTTAAGATGTCACTATTTTCAAGCTATCCTCATGGCTAACAAGGAGCCATACAAAAAGAGTGGTATTGATCTTATAGAACACAACATTTATCCGAGGTTTATGACAGAAAAATTCTCATAATTCTTCGACTTCTAAGAGTTCAATTTCTTACCAGCTTCACCACCTATAGTTTCCATCAATCTCTGCCGAATATGCTCACCTACAACTGTCTCGACTCCCGACCCATCCAAACTTCGACACTTCAAGTCTAAGTTGCCATTGAAGAAGAAAGGTGCACTGTGTCGAGGTCTCGTACTGTGGTTGACGACGCGATGACGCGCGCTGCAGTAGTAACCCGCCGTCCATTTCTGCATCATGTCTCCCATGTTGATCACATACGAGTTTGCTTTCACTGGTACCGGTATCCAGGTTTTAGTGGGCGGGTAAAACACTTCAAGTCCTTCGGTGCCTTCTTCTTGAAGTAACACTGAGACGTTTCCGAAATCAGTGTGTTCGCCAACTGTGGATAAGTTAGAAATATGCGATGGTGAGGTCTAGAGAATCACGTGGGGAGCCGGGATAGATAGCGAGAGCTGTTAGTGAAATGTTCTTACCTCCAAATTGGTTCTCGTGCTTGACCGGTTGAGGGGGATAATGCAAGAGCCGCATAGGAACGGAGGGTTTGATGGTCAGCTCGTCGAAAACATCAGGTGGACAGTTCCATGACTTTGGAAGACCACGAGCAAGAATCTTGAGTATCACTTCCACCATTTTAATCATCTTGCCGTGGTAGTCCATAAGTGGAGTCCGAAATTCTTCATCAGAAAGTGACTTTGGCCACTGATTAGGACCAGTGTGGAAAGTTCCCGCACCTGGAGCATCTGCAGGGGTTTCTAGACCCAAGATGTATCCCTTCAGAAGGAAGGGTTGTCAGCAAAGATTCACAAACGAGGTCTACAGGGGAATAGCGGCCTACCTCTTTAGTATCAGGTAGCAAACCCTCTTTGTGGATCTGAAGGGAAGGAGGTTCATAACCTCGAAATGACCGACCCATGGCTTTTCCGATCCAGATATCCATCTTTTCTTCAAGAGGGAGCGAGAAAAACCGTTTGGCACACTCTAGTGCTTTCAGACGATCTGCCTCCTGGACCTCGTAGCCGACGAGGTAGAAGAAACCATACGTTGTGCAGGCATGGCGCATTGTCTCGACTACATTGCTTACAGCTGCGGAGGACGCATCTGGATTGAGAAACGGGCTGATATCCACGGTTGGGATAGACTCGGGGACGTTATTTTCGATACTGCCCATCTTGATAGTTGGATTGAATAGAGTGGTGATATGAAATGGATAAGACAATGCTCAAATGTGAAATGTACTGAATGAAGAGAATAGGTTGGAGATTTTGGCTGGTATCATGAATAAGTCTCGGATGTTCTCCTCCGATCCCCTTGAGACTCGGGCTCGAGTTTGACTCTCAAGACTCGGAGAACTCGGGAGGACGAAGAACTCCGAAGAGATATCGGCCGAGATGCCACTGTTTCATTCTTATTCTAGGTATGCGCTACGGATGTCATAGCCAGCAATAAGAATTTAGTAGAAGAATCCTTTATCTGCAGAGTGAGGGTCCAGATTTTAGCGCAACAAAGGATTCATCCCCTGGTTTCCTGGGCTGATGCCCTTGTCGCTGTGCCGTGCTGATCGTAGGCTTTATTTGTACCCCCATACACCGTATGAAAGAGGCTATTAAAAGCATTACGCTATGAGGATAAGGCTCAAATATATGCCCAATTGGTAGTAAGCTATTGTAAATTCCCTTTTGGGGAGGACACTTCCTTTGGACGCCGACTTTGCGACTTTGGTCCTGGTGGCACTTATGGGCTCGACCTAGTTGCTTCGTAAATGGAACGATTGAATTGCAATAATAATATGACCATTGCCTTAGAATTCAACTCAAGACTGAGGTGATAACAAAAAGCAATATATTATAACAAATACACGAAAAACGGCAACGAACATCAACGATTACCTCTTGCCTTACCATCAAACTGAATAATTTCCCTTTCTCTCTACCTCAGCCCAAAATGTCAGAGCAATGCGACTGGCTTCTCCAAGTCCCTATCAACCCAGACGACATGGAGACGTGGACAAACAACCGCGCTGCGCATGTGGCTCACCTCAAGCCTTATATCGAAGCTGGAACCATCGTCTTCGCCGGCCCCACTCTAGCCACGCACCCCAAGACGTCCGACGATGAGATGAAAATCACGGGAAGCGTGATGGTATTCAAGGCCGGTAGTGCGGAGGAGGTGCGTGCGATTGTGAAGGAGAATCCGTTTGTCGGAGTTGGGATTTGGGATATGGAGCAGGCGACCGTGACACCGTTTCTCTGTGCTGTGAGAAGGCCAGCGGCTTAGCCCGGAACCCGGGGTTTTAGCGTCAGTCGTTAGTTGTTTAGGCTTCAAATAACATATACTCAAGAATTTGAATATCACTCATTTAGAACAATATCGATCTCACGCTGCATGTTTTTATGATCAAGTGCTCTCTATCTTTCAAGGTGATGTCCATATAATGATATGCCGCTATATTGAAATTCCACAGTACTCCGTAACTCAAAAGCACAATCCCCACAACGCTCAAGCTTGTCGCTTATTCGCCTTCCAAACTTTCTTGAAATCACGCTTCACCTCCTTCATTAAACCCTTTGCTTCAGTCTTGAGACCCTTCTTCTCTTCGGCAGACCACTGCCCATTCTTCTTCGCCGCCCGCAATTCGCCGAAGTACAGACTCAATGTGTGCGTAGCGCTTTCGGTGGCACACTTCGTGCAGCACTCTTCGTCCGCTGCGTCGGCAAGAGCTGCGCTAAGCGTGTGAAGAAGAGCCTTTGTACTAGGCTGTCGGAGATGCGCATCGATATATGGAGTTTGTGACGCTCCATGTACATGACAAGGCTTGCTGTCGGTTTGTAAGTGGACTGGTTGACAGGGTGGGATAGTGCTGCTTCTAGATTGCTTACGTTGGTTTTTCTAAGGCTCTAATGACATTGAATCAACAGATTTGAACGGTGGTGGAGGGAGCTCAGATGGATGTGGCACTTCCATTTCCGACTTTGATGGCGGATATCCCTGGGTCATGGTAGTCTGAGATCTGATATATATTATAGATTGGGGTGATGTCGATAAAAGGGCGAATAATGAGAATGATATGAGTTTGTGATCTAGTTGCGAGTATCAAGAAACAATTGTAGTATACTGCTTGAACATTGAGGATGTCTATCGATTATATAGATTCTAAAATATGGTACTCGTAGCATTTGCCTGAGTACGTGGCGTTTCGGCCGAAGACGTTTCGGAGCCGAAGGGGTTATCTCGTACGAGAGGACGTATCCCGTGACTTAAAAACAAAAACTATCACTTGATCGTTGAAACTTAGCAGGAGTGAGTATAACAGCTTGTGTTTAAAAACAAAACAAATTATATAAGTAATGTTTGTTTTATCTAAACCAATTTTATGGATAAGAATCGGATGGATTGGTGATGTGCGTGCCTGAGGGACGGACTAAACAAGTCACCTCGGAGTTTCTAAACCGTGCTAAAATTTCGGATATAGATTCGACATAACTGCTTCAAGTCCGAGTTTTGTAGAGCACTAAAAATTGCATTCATTCAATAACAAATTAACTTATAAAGGTTACTCCCAAGCTTGGGTTTATAAGCTATAAGATCTACGGAGGATCTATGAAGTTGAATCTCCACGACTAAAACCGAAAGCAACCTTGAACAATGTGGCAGAACGAATGTTTTCACCAAGGCTGAATTGGGGTAAGGTACTCGCGGACGACGTTACCAGCATCAGCATCTCTCTTGCCCTCAATAACTCCACGCAAAACATCGCCCCCAAGACTGGGTTCTTGGGCTCCAAGCTTCTTCAAAAGTTCCGTATTACCACCCAAAGAGGTGGCAAGCAAGCCTGGTGCTACCGCCCACACCTTCACGCCATCATTTTTCAACGACTTTGCCCATTCTACCATCATCATATTGAGGCCGGCTTTAGAAGAACGATATCCGGCGAAGGGCTGCGTTTTAGGAAGACCCGGCGGCGGAACTATGTTTTTGGGGTTGCTAGCATCGGAGGCATCTTGCAGTGAAGACAAACCACTGGTAATAAAAAGTAGCCTTGGATCCCGGGACCGGAGCAACAGAGGGAGGAAGGTTAAAGTCATAATATGGGCTCCTGTCACATTGACATCCCATGATTTATTCCACGCCTGACGTGTGGTGATACTGCCATCTTGGATATAAGAATCGAAGCAAGCCCCTGATGTCGCTGATGAGCTGGGAATTGAGGAGCCGGAGCCGGTCTCAAGTCACTTACCGGCATTGTTGATAAGACAGTCAACTCGAGGATGTTTCGCAGCGATTGCTTCAAAGGCTCTTTGAATGGATTCATCACTCTCGACGTCCACCTCGAACGGCTCGACTGAGCTCTGAGATGTAGCTTTCGAAGTTGAATTTTCTGCGGCTAATCGCGCTTTCTCGAAGTTGCGCCCGCCTAGCAGGATGTGGTATTTCTGACTTGAACGAAGCAGTGATTTAACTGTTTCGAGCCCGATACCAGTGTTTGCTCCTATGGAAGGAATGGGTCATCAGCTCCATCCATGCCTGAGACTTTTGGGTGTAATAAAATTACCTGTGATGACAATGATATTCGTTTCCTCCATGTTTACGTTTTAGTTGATTGTGTCTCACCAACGAAAAAGCAAAGTTAGGATGATTGAAGTACTTATAAAGTTGCTCGGATATATTGAATTTGTAAGGGATCTTGTCTCGCTTCGCGTGGGGCATGTAAGACCCCCTTGTCTTAGAAGGATGGCAATTGCTTGGAACGGAGATCACGCCTGGTTACTCCGTATTGAGTAAACTAAACTACGCCGGGCTCCTATTTCTTAGTCTAGTACCTGCCTATGTACCTAGTTCATAGGTATTTTGACTTCTATTTTTTATGTCCATTTGCATATATAAATTTGCCCCAGAGGGGTTAGACCGCCACCCCCGCTTCCCGTGCCACAGATAAGACTTGGTCCACAATCATGCTGACATCTTTGGTCTTGATGGCCACACGATGCACCCCGTCCCATTCGAGCAGCTTGGAGGTCGAAGGATCGCAGTATCTATGCAGCAGCTGGCGATGCAGCTTTAGACCCGGGTCATTTAGACCGTGTACGTGGATTGTCGGCACCCGCAAGAGATGTTCAACGGCGCTCTCTTCGACGTCCGAGTCCGACTCCCATAAATTCGATGTCGACGTCGTGGGTTGGGCCGCGTCGACTAGTCCTTGCGGTATGGGGCTTCCAGGATCTTGTTGGAGCCATACCAGCGGCCCGCGCCCGGCAAGCAGCAGTGCGAAACGGTAGTCAGACATGGTACCGTTATGGTTGTTGTTATCCATCCCTATATCCCTTTCACGTCGTTGCATTTGTTGGGAGTAGAGAATGCTCGCAGCGAGTTTGGCGCCTTGGCTGAAGCCTATCAGGCCCACCCACTTGCCAGTGGCACCACGCCGGTCATCCTCGAATTGGGCTTTCACGAGTGAGGTGCCAATTTTGTGCGCGACGTCGCCCGCGTCTTGGATAGGGTCCTCCGGCCGGATCCGTAGCCAGCTTTTAAACGGGCCGTAGTCGCTATATACCTGAGTAACATCGGGTCCGGGCTGCGCTGGGAAGGGTGCTTCGGCGTAAACAAAACGAAAATAGGGGCGTAATGCGCGCTCAAGTACGCGGCATTGCATCCGGAAAATGGTTGAATTTGTACCGCCGCCATGGAGTGCCATGATGCGGGGTAGATCAAGGGTTAGGTCTTCGCTGTCGATGGTCATATTGGATGATTGATAGCTGGTATCGATTTCAATATCGTAATTGCGATGCCGAGTAAGTAACCTGACACCATTTATATTCCCGGCGGTATATATACGCTTACTTCATCTGCGGATGTGGACTCGTGCCCTGCTTTTACTGGCCAATCAAAAGTCTCCGATAAACATCCATGAGTGAATTTTTGCAGATATCACGTTGTCCTTGCGGCGGTTCCGAGGACAAGACAAGGCTGACAAGTGTTTTCGTCTGGTATCATCATCTGCTGCAGAAAGCTCATACTGATATTAAGAACCGAACCACAATTCACGAGTCAGAGAAAGGATTCAAGCAGATTTGTATTCTTATGGGTTAAGTATCAAGCTTGACAGATCATTGGGAATGCTCCTAACTTGAGATGCGCTTACTCGGGAGCAACGCTGTCAACCCATTGCTCAACCGTTGTCGGCTCTCTTCCCAGCACCCACCGCAGTATATTCGGACTCCCCTTCAGCCCGCGGCGATTATAGAACAATATCAACCTCTCCACTGTATCATGCACAATGTCGGGGCGCGAATCTCCCTCACTCGCGAGCTCAAGAATAGAGCGAGCACCAGCCGGCGCACTAGTTTCTTTGCCGCCGAACAGTGCCCGAACAAGTTTGCTCACGCCAGTCTCAAAGGTTGGCGTTTTGAGCTCGATGCTTTTGCCAATTCGTTTCTCAATAATCTTGATGATTTCAAGCTCTGATATGGGCATAGTAGAGCACAGCTGGTACTCCGCCAAGTAGTGGAGCTCCCTCTGATGAAGCACTTTAGCTGATGCTTCCGCGAGGTCACGGAGGGCAATGACGCTGTTCTTATGCTCTGGTTTCCACCACTTCTCGAGGACTGGATTTTCCTGTCCTGCGAGCATAGCAACTGGATAAGCGTCCATAAACTATTGAAAAGGACTGTTAGTATTTATGAAAATCGAGGTTTCAATTGACTATACTAACATTTGTTGGCTTAAGGATGGTCCAGCAGTCCAGTGGGCTCAGGAATAAGCGTTCCTCAACATAGCTTTTTAGATCGTGCTGCATCAAGTTCCTATGCTGAGTGCAAAGCACGCTGGAAAAGACAAAGTGCTTGAATAAATTTCCTTCGCGTTGGGATTCCGTAACTGCAGCGTCGACCAAGTTGAGGCCGATTTCCTTTTCGCGGGAGTGCAGGCTGGGCAGAACGGCGTTGATGGCGGTAGCTCCATGGAGGAGCTTGAGACAGTCGGGGAGGGATTGGAGGTCGGTGGACACAACTTCTGCATCTGGGTACTGAGCCTCCAATTTGCTGGCTGAGATCTGAGAGTGTGCTGCGAGACGCAATTTGAATTTCCCATTGTTATAGACAAGTGGGATAAGACGAGAGCATTGTTTACCGCTAGGGCAGGTGATGACGAGAATTTCAGACATGATTGTAGATGTATAGGTAGACAGTTCTGCTACGAAAGATCCAAGTAATCCTTTTTACAGGAGACTACTAATTGAGAAGAAAATAAGTACTCTTTGCGTCAGCGATTAGCCCCATTCGGGTAGACTGAATTCGATGTATTATTTCCTTTTCTGTTCACATTAAACTAGCTACGCCGCAGAAACACATCAAGGCTGAACAAGGATTCTCGCCGATCTAGTGATACAGTAACCCCAGTCCTGCCCCGCAACAAAGAACGCCACGTTGTGACGTTTCTCTAGGTTCCGTACTTGCACTTGCTCTTTAAATATACTTTGTACTTTTAACTAAAGCCCCTGATCGACACGGCAGGAAACGTATGTAGAAAGATTGCGGCTAGAAGCCTAGAATTCCCTAATCTTTCGTACGAGCCATCCTTCACACGCGGCTTTCGTCGGACCTCCGAGCATAAGTTTTATAGATCGTCGTGGTTTTGTAAATTCCGTAGCATTGAGTCTGAAGTTAAGTCGGGAAGAGAATACACTCGCAAGTTTTCTACCCTTTCATACAAGCAATATCCAATACCCGCAATATCCAACCCCAAAAAAAACATCAAAATGCCGGGGACAATCACTACAGAGCCCATCGAGATTGCCATCGTTGGTGGTGGGATTGTTGGACTCGTACTTGGTAAGTTTATTCCTATATACTCTTGCTGAAACTTTTAGGGGAAGCTCCTCGGCTCTCTCCAAGTACTTGACTTTTTACTATGCTAATTCGTTGGGACAGCCGCTGGCCTCACCCGTCAAAAGGTGCGCGTCAAGGTCTATGAGCAGGCGCGCAATTTCCGGGAGATTGGAGCTGGTATTGGCTTCACGGCAAGAACGGTGCAATGCATGGAAAAAGTCAACCCTGCCGTCGTCAGTGCTTTGCGCTCAGGCGGCTCGGTTAACGCTTCGTTGGACGAGCATGATCCAAACTCCTATCTGCGCTGGATTGATGGCTACACTCAAAATCGCGTGGATGACCCAGAATACCAAAAAATACTCCTCACTCTTGATGCTGGATACAAGGGCTGGGAGACAGTTCGCCGCGATCAATTCTTGGAGGACCTTGTAAAGGTCATACCAGAGGGCGTAATTGAACTGCAAAAGCGGCTGGATAATATAGAGCAGAAGGGTGAGGAAGACAAGATTGTCCTCACTTTTGTTGATGGGGCTAGAGTTGAAGCTGATGCCGGTAAGTTTTGTTAAGCCTAATTAAACATCGGGCCTTAGCTAACAGATTTCGTCAAGTCTTTGGATGTGATGGTATTAAATCTCGGACAAGACAAATTCTTCTCGGCCCAGATAATCCTGCTTCATATCCTCAGTATACCCATAAGGTTGCATACCGGGCGTTAATACCAATGGACAAAGCACTCGAGGCGTTGGGTGAGTACAAGGGCAGACGCCAGCATATGCATATTGGCCCTAATGCGCATCTCATCCATTATCCTGTCAACCAGAAAATGATTGGTGCCACCGTCATCGTCAGCGATTCCAAAGACTGGCCCTCTGATCAACAGAACACCGCACGAG
Source organism: Lachnellula hyalina (assembly GCF_007821495.1). Lineage (NCBI taxonomy): Eukaryota > Fungi > Ascomycota > Leotiomycetes > Helotiales > Lachnaceae > Lachnellula > Lachnellula hyalina. Next base: position 22,642 of record NW_022157226.1, read on the forward strand.
GATCACGCAAGGAGGTGGAAGCCGCACTTGAGGGCTGGTGTCTTCCCGTTCAAAACTTAATCAAGTTGTTCCCGGAAGAGCTAGACCAGTGGGCGCTGTTCGACCTCTGGGAGTATCCTGTCCCAGCTTACAACTACGGTAAAGTAAGCTTAGTTGGTGATGCAGCACATGCTTCTAGCCCACATCACGGTGCTGGCGCGTCCATGGGAATTGAAGATGCGTTATGTCTTAGTACGTTACTTCAAGAAGTGTCCAAGGACGTGAATGAGAATGCAGAATCCAAAGGTCAGGCATTGCGAACCGCGTTTGAAACGTACAACGCCATTCGTCGAACGAGAACCCAGTGGCTAGTCAATAGTAGTCGTCGGGTCTGCGATCTTTTCCATCAGCCTGATTGGGCGGATCCAGCAAAGCGTGTCAAGGCCGAGTCATGCTTTGAGGAAATCAAGGATCGATCTTTTAAAATTTGGCACCATGACTCTGCGTCTATGGTGGAAAAGACCATTCAAGACTACAGGCAGAGACGCGAGACGCTCTCAGAAACAAAGATTCAGATGTCTTAGGCAGATGTTCTGGACCTATGAATACAGGTAATGGAGATATGGATACATTCAAGGAGCACAGGTAGATAGCAACTTAGCAAGTATACTCGCATTTCTTTTGAGTCTGACTGTCCCACTGTTTTTACTCCATATTTCTATGCTCCGCGCCACTTAAAGAGCCTAGATCCAATAATTACAGGGCTCTAGAGAGGCCTAAGCTTACAATTCTCACTTCAAAACTGATGGATTTTGGGACCTATGCTAGGGTAAAGAGCTAGTTAGACGTACGGGATTCTACATATGTACGTTACGTAATGGATTTATAGTAGGACAGTCGGACTTAAAAAAACATGCTCGTAGTATGATCCTTACTACGTGTGCCTATTTCAAGACCTTCCTACTCGCCTTTTCCCTAGGTCTGACACCCCCACAATTGTATTTCTCCATAATTATATACTCCGCGCCACTTAAAGAGCTTAGATTACATTGGATCCAGGGCTTAAATGAGAGGCCTCACTTTACAAGTGGCTTAGTACCGCCATTTTAAAGGCTTATACTAGGCATATGCGTGGGATTATATCTATGCACGCTAATTAGTAGGGCATATCAGACTTGAAAAAGCGAGTAGTTTTCGCGATCCAAGTGTAAAACTAAGGCGTGGCTGAGCGTCGTCGTATAGTCTTACGATTCGACCAATGGGACCCGGTCTATCGTCATTGATACCCTCTTTCTCAAAATCTGACAGTGGAGATAATGTGTCGGGATGTGGTGTGGCATTTATGGTCACATGACCTTAGCGCGGATGACTAAGCGACGCAGAGGTGTTGGCATCACCTCTTCGCTCTGCTTTCCACACTCAGACTTAGACATCACATCACAATACAACCACCAAAACCAAAGTCAAGTCTTACCAAATGAATACTAGCTAGTAAGAAGTGATCACCCCTGTGATACCAACATAATAATTAGATATTCTATAAATATATGTTCCGCGCTAATACCTCAATAACTCATATTAGAAATTTTATATAGTCCGAGAACTTTCACTTTGAGATTAACTTAGCTATTATATTTCTTGCAGTCCCCCAGTTCTAGGGGTCGATACTAGGGTAAAGAAATAGGAATATATGCAGGGTTCTAGGTACTCTGTATCCATGCCATACAGTCTCTAGTCTCTTGTACAGTACTCCGTATTAGAGTTAAAAGGGAGAGGTGCGGCGGGAGCAGCATTGATTGAGTCCCCGCCACGGCCCGTCTAAAAGACTAGAAGCCGGAAGCAACTACCTATTGTTGTGCCACGTTGCCGCGGAAACTACAGTATAGCCGCCGACTTCGAAGGATGTGCTAAATCTCGATGGACTCCATGGACTCCATGGAGTTTAGAATCTGTATCACAAATTTTAGCAACAGGCAACCATTACGTACCTCAGTTAATACCCATGCCAAGTTGTAATAGTCTGCTTTGTAATAGACAGGAATCAAAGGTGCAGCATCAGCGATAAACCGGCATGACATCAATTTAAACTGCCGGTACCCCATATATAGGCCCTGTAGGGGTGTGCCTCCTGACAAGTACGGAGTACTCCGTTGGATCCCGTGTGAAGTACGAAGGTTCTGTCCCGTGTGGTGCAGCCCCCTCCCACTACTTAGTAAGTCTAAGTCCGTGCCGCATCGTTACCGACCGTTTAAGCTTTGGGCCAGGCTGATGCCGATATTTGGCGTCAAGGATAGGTTAATTGATACTACTTAATACTCCGTACTGTAAGCGATGATCAGTGCTATCTTATCTATATAAAAAATCAGTTGTCCTCGGGGTCTTATTAGACCATATCAAGCTATCAAGCTATCAAGCTACTCGTACTCAGCAAGCTCTGCTCCACCCGACCAAAACCAACCTCGATACCTCCTTTAACACCACATTAGAAATGGCTCAACAGCAGTATGAGTGGCTTGTACAGCTTCCCGACAAGCCTAATGGGCTGCACGCTCGCCTTGACAATCTTGAAGCACATCTGAACAATATCACGCCTCAAGTCGAGGCCGGAAAAATCACCATGAGGGGTTTCATGTTTTCAGTCCCACCCGCAAACCCCGCGGATGCCCAGACGAAGATTTCGGGCAGCGTACATGTTGTTAAGGCAAGCACTGAAGAGGAGATCTGGCAGCTGGTGAAGGCAGACCCGTACACGATGCTGGGGGTGTGGGATTTGGAAAAAGCCACTGTCTCGCCGATGAAAGTTGGGATTATGAAACCGATGTAATAGAGGAGACGCGTACAAAGCTACAATAATGTACGTAGGATATAGTGGGGGAAGAAGAAGAGGACGTAGACATGGATGCTGGCATGAGAGTTGCACTACGGAGGTACAGCGGTTACGTATTATTAGAATTCTAAATTAGTACTTTTACCCTCTATTCCTAATTAGGAACTCCTAATAAATATAGCCTCTACAAGCACTATCCTAAGAGGCCTAAACCTCTATTTTCTTTTTGAATTATAATAATACTCAACCGCATTACCTCCGTATATAAAGTAAGATGTGCATTTATAGATCTACAGTTACATGCGTCTACCACCCGTAGTCCCCGCCTCTCGCTTCGGCCTCGGGGTTGGGGGGGTCGGGGGGTCTATCTCCGAGTGCAGCAATACTCCGTATAGTCAATTTTCAGATTTAATACCTAGGTATAATTCCTGATAAAAACAACTACTGAGATTTAAGAATTTTACTAGCCATGAAGACTAAAGATGCATTGGTCCCACCACCCTAGACAAGTGAGTGTACATGCGATCAAACACCTATTGACCGTTCCCAAAATGCAATGCCTAATATGGTTAGTACTGCTTAGTCAGCCACTAGCCTTCCGACCCCTTCAAAGAAACATCAAGACCCGATGAAGTCAATCCCTCCTGCATGGAACATGATAACAACCGTCTTTGCTATGTAGATCACTCGCAATATATTTCCCTGCCCCGATGTAACCTTTTCATCATGTTTACAGTAGCCTTTGTTTCTGTCCATCAGGATTCTAATAACGGTCATTGATTCGCGCTTACGTACTATCTGCGTTGGATGCTTACTGTACTGTATTCTGATAACGGTCCATGCGCGAGCAGATCATTTACCTTTCTTTCCTTACGCATATGGCTTTACTCTATGTGATTATACAGCCTACTTTCAAAGCCTTCTGAAGGATCAATGTTTATCAACAACCCTATCAGACCTGGCTAATAATTAGACCAAATATAAATCCACAATTCAAAGCTTTATGTCTTTATTTCTCTATTATTATATAATCCCGTCTATCTTTCTTACTACAGTAACATAGCGCGATGCTTTATTTTCGTCAATTTGTATCAGCACTAGGAGGCGATGTTACCTTTCCTTTTCTCCAAGCTAGCGCTTGGTCTGTGGATAGTTCCAGGGATTCATGGAATAAACATTGCCTAATAAGCACTTCATCGCTCGAGGAAGATTTTGGGGATTTTGAACACGTGGCAAAAAAGTATGTATTTTTACCCCTGTCCTCATAGCCCTCGCAGAGAATTCCTACTAGTACTCTGTACTTGCTTAATATTTTAAAGTCTGACTGTCTTACTGTTTTGCTCCATAAAGGTATTCCCTGCACCAATTTAACGTGCTCACATCCGGCTTTGTCAGGGCCTTTTTTAAGAAGCCTCAGAAGTCTCGCTTTTAAATTAATTTTATCTTATAGATTTTATGATCTATACTAGTTAATCCTACAGAATTATATTTATCTACACTAAGTAGTGGATATTCTAGAACAGTCAGACTTAAAAAAAAAAAGATGCGAGTAGGCTAGCCTCTGTGTTTGGACCGTTAGTGCGAAACGTTCAGATGGAACCGGTGGAGAAGCCCTGCCGTCTGTAAGATAGAATCCTACGGGCCGTGAGGCACAGTTCGGAGAAATATGACTTACGATGTTCGGCTCGGAGAAGAGAGCGGGGCTTATGTAGATCGAAAGATACAAGTCAAGTTTACTCATAGGTTCGTCCCCTTTGAATGATGAATTGAACCAAATTTGAGAGGCACAGCTCGGACAATCCCCTCAACAATCTTTACACCCTAGACTAGCGTGTGCTTAGTGGTGCACCTATAGACAGAGGGGTGGTATATTTATGAACCCAAAACAAAACGCAGCTCTTCGCCCTACTATTCTCACCAAACAGATATTTCCAGAAACTTTTATCACTTTCATACTTTCAACAAGATAAAAAACATGGTTCACTCTCCCTCCAACCTTCACGAACAGGGCCTCACCCTACTATTCGGACCCCAAGACCCCGACATCAATGAGGCATACGCAAAGAAGCTTAGATCAACTCTATTGGAGACGCCAAGTCTTGAATGGATTTTAGACGCTACGACGAATCTCATTCAACATTGGCAATCTATATCCAAAACTCTTCCTGAGCTTCTTGCGTCCCCTGGCCAAAAGCATTTGGAGGCATTGAACGAATGGCTCAGAAGAGGCAAATTCCCCGAGGAATTGTTTCCCCTGCCAAATATTATTGTTACTCCGCTGGTAGTGATAACACACTTACTTCAATACTTAGTATTTTTGGAAGAAGTACACCCAGAGCTTGCACCAGGCGATAGTTTGCAAGCGGCCTTGAAACTTCCTACCGAGACCGTCGGACTTTGTACCGGCATGCTAAGTTCAGCAGCGGTAGCAAGCTCTGAAAACCTGGCACAATTAGAAAAGCATGGTGCAGTGGCAATTCGGATGGCCATGGCCATCGGTGCATCGGTGGATGCTGGGGATGTAGACACTGACCTGAAGGGTAAATGGAAATCCGTTGCAGTCGGGTGGACATCACCTGATGCAAGGAAAGAGTTAGCCAAGATATTGAAAGGCTTCCCAGGGGTATGAAACTAGCGAACCCCATAATCAGGGACTGGACTGACAGTTGATTCAGTCATACCTTTCAGTTATTTCTGAGGAGAAACTAGCAACAGTCACCACCCCCAAGAATGTTGCAGCTCCACTCTTGAAGCAATTAAGAGACGCTGGCCTGATTTTCGTGGAAACGGCGTTGCGTGGGCCCTTTCATTGCGGAAGCCGTAGTCAAGAGGCAACATCCCTGATCAATCTTTTTGATTCGGATCCGAACTTTCAATTCCCTAATGTTTCTCTATTGACGTTCCCAACACGTTCTGCCACTGGAGCAGAGTATTTCGCTGGCGATAAATTGCATCACAAGGCAGCTCAAGCAATGCTGACCGACCAGGCGAACTGGCACCAGGTATTCACTTCACTTCAATCCTCTGCCACGAATAGCCGGTCCTTGGTTGTCGCCTTTGGCCGTGAGCGTTGTGTTCCGCAATGGGTTGTGCGTAAACTCGGTCCACGACTGATGCAAGGCGCAAATGTTGATCTCAACTCATGTCGATTGCCACCACAGTTTGATCGCGTGCTAAAATCTTCTGAAGATGAGGCCGTGGCTATTGTTGGTTTGGCTTGTCATCTCCCTGGTGGAGACGACCTCGACGGATTCTGGGACACACTATGTGCAGGAAAGTCGCAACATGTCGAAGTTCCCTCGGAGCGTTTGGACTTCCAGACTACTGCGTGGCGCGATTATGATTCTGAGAGGAAGTGGTACGGCAACTTCGTCCGTGACCATGACGCATTTGATCACCGATTCTTCAAGAAGAGCGGCAGGGAGATGGCGTCTACCGATCCACAGCAACGGCTAATGTTGCAGGTGGCCTACCAGGCAGTGGAACAATCTGGGTACTTCACTATGCCTACTGCCCTAGATGAACATATTGGCTGCTACGTCGGTATTGGAGTCGCCGATTATGAGAATAATGTTGCAGGCCATCCAGCCAATGCATACACCGCAACCGGCAACCTCAAGTCCTTCGCGGCTGGAAAGATTAGTCACTATTTCGGCTGGAGTGGGCCTGGCATTACCATTGATACAGCATGCTCTTCGTCTGCCGTGGCTATTCACCATGCTTGTCAGGCTATTCTGAGTGGCGAGTGTTCCGCTGCGCTCGCAGGGGGGACTAGCATCATGTCAAGCCCAGAATGGTATCAGAACCTAGACGGAGCTTCATTTCTTAGTCCCACAGGGCAATGCAAGCCGTTTGATATCGATGCAGACGGTTATTGCAGAGGCGAAGGAGCTGGCGCCGTTTTCTTGAAGAAGTTGTCTGCGGCGATCGAGGATGGTAATCAAATTTTTGGTGTCATCAACGCATCTTCCGTGAATCAAAATGAGAATTGTTCGGCTATAACCGCTCCGAGCGTACTGTCTCTATCTAACGTTTTTAGCAGCGTCATTCGCAAGGCTGGGCTGGACCCAAAGCAAATATCCGTCGTTGAAGCCCATGGAACGGGTACTCAGGTTGGAGACCGAGCCGAATACGATAGTATTCGTAAGGTGTTCGGTGGGCCTGGTCGAACAGAAAGACTTTCGCTTGGATCAGTCAAGGGCCTTGTTGGACATTTGGAGTGTGCATCCGGGATTGCAGCTCTGATAAAGACGCTACTTATGATATACAACGGTGCCATTCCCCCACAGCCCAGTTTCAATGTCATCAGTCCCAAGCTGAATGCCATGCCATCGGACAATATTGAGATTACCAAGAAGTTCAAAGCCTGGGATACGGACTTTCGGGTGGCCCTGATCAACAATTATGGGGCGTCTGGCTCTAATGCATCGCTTATCGTCACCGAAGCACCCTCATCCCGCTCCAAAGACCTATATTTGGAGGGACAGACGATTTCGAAGTCACCATTCTGGCTCTGTGGGCTTGATGGACAAAACCTGCGATTATATTCCACCAAACTAGTCCAGCTGTTAAAGTCAAGCAAAAAATCGGATCATCGCTTCACGATAGCAAACTTGTCCTTTCAGCTATGTCGGCAGTCCAATCGTTCGCTTAGCCAGGGATTGATATTCAGTTGCAGCTCTCTTGATGAGCTGACCGAGAGGCTGGCTGCTTTTGCAAAGGGGCAGGGAGACTTGTCATTGGTCTCGCGCCATGTGTCGCCTCGGCCAGTGATACTTTGCTTCGGAGGTCAAGCGTCCAAGTTCGTCGGATTAGATCGCGAGATATACGACCAAATAAAACTACTGCGAACTCATCTCGACCTATGCAATGAAATATGTCTTTCACTGGGGCTGAATAGCATTTTCCCGGCAATATTCCAAAGAACACCTGTCGAAGACGTCGTTCGTTTGCAAACTGTGCTGTTCGCTATCCAATACTCTTGTGCTAAAAGCTGGATCGAAAGCGGAGTACAAGTTGCAGCGGTGGTTGGCCACAGTTTTGGAGAGTTGACAGCATTGTGTGTCTCGGGCATCCTCGATGTGAAGGATACGTTGAAAATGATTGCAGACAGAGCACGTATCATTCAAGAGAAATGGGGCCCCGAGAAAGGATGCATGGTAGCTGTTGATGGAAACCTAACCGATGTTGAAAGACTACTGCAGCAGACTAACAATACAAACCCCGATGAGACTGCCACTATTGCATGCTTCAATGGACCCCGAAGCTTCACGCTGGCTGGGACATCCAAAGCAATAGAGATATTGAGAGAGACAATAACTACCAACCAAGCCTTCTCGTCCATGAAGATGAAGCAGTTGGATGTCACCAATGCTTTCCATTCCCCACTGGTCGATTCTCTAACGGCGGATCTGGCAACAGTCGGCGAAGATTTGATCTTCCGAGAGCCCACTATTCCACATGAGAGGGCATCTAAAGATGGGACATCTGATCTGCCAATTCCTGGGTTTGTGGGATCCCATATGAGGTGCCCTGTGTACTTCAACCATGCTGTTCAGAGGCTTGCCCAGAGATATCCTTCAGCTATCTGGCTTGAAGCTGGATCTAATTCGGGCATCACAACTATGGCTAGCCGTGCGCTAGGATCTCCAAAGTCTTCCCATTTCCAACCTATCAACATCACAGGCCCTGAAGCATTCAAGCACTTGACGGATGCCACGACTAACCTATGGAAAGAGGGACTAAATACAACCTTCTGGGCGCACCATATCGCACAGACATCAGACTATTCCCCGCTTCTGCTACCACCATACCAGTTTGAGAAGTCCAAGCATTGGTTGGCACGTACGAAACGACAAGTGAGAAATGACTCCCCAGCACCACAAATCCAGCAAGCTCCCAAGGGCCTATGGAACTTTATGGGATATCAGGACGCCGCGAAAACACATGCGCGCTTCCAGGTCAACACGAATTCGGAGGAATATTTAACCTACGTTTCCGCTCACGTCATTGCTCAAACGGCGCCAATTTGCCCCAGCACCTTCCAGCATGTTATTGCTGTGGATGCACTTGAGAGTCTTGCGACGATGTCAAATGATCCATCGCTACTACCCGAGCTTCAAGGAATGGAGAGTAGCGCTCCGCTGTGCGTGGATGCATCAAGACTTGTCTGGCTTGACGCGAAGAGAATGGGAGAGAATGATCTCACCTGGGACTGGAGTATTACCAGTACCACTATAGGTGGCAATACGTCAGACGCAAATCTCCATGTCTCTGGACGGATCGTCTTCAGACATGCAAAGGACGCCGCGTACGATTTCGCCAAGTATGAACGTCTAGTAGATCGAGAGCGTAGCCTTGCTATCCTTGATGGACCTGAAGCGGATCAAGTAATACTAGGCAGCCGCAATATATACAAGGCATTCGCAAGTATCGTTCAGTATAACCATGATGAATACAGAGGTCTACAAAAGATTGCTGCCAAGGGCAACGAGTCGGCGGGCCGTATCAAAAAGCAGGACGCAAAAGGAACGGTCCTTAGCGTAGGACTTGCTGATACGTTCTGTCAGGTGGCTGGCATCTTTTTGAACTGCATGACTGACTGTGAAGATGGCGACATGTTCCTATCGAACCGTGTTGATCAGTGGATTCGCTCCCCTACAGTCTCCCGTGATTCACGTCCAGAATTATGGGAGGTCTATGCACGACATCACAGTCCCTCTGATAAAGAGTATGTGAGCGATATGTTCATCTTTGACTCGCTAAGTGGAGAACTGGTGTGGGTCGTATTGGGCCTCCACTTTGTGAAAGTGTCCATCAACGGCATGGCAAGACTTTTGTCAAGACTGTCTTCTGCGGCGAAGACGATCCGAGGTGCTCTTACTCCACCATCTACTCCCCCAGAGATGGCAAATGCAGAGGACTCTCACCCTGCCCTCTCTTCAAAACCAGCTGAGTCGATACCTCTACCCAAGCTTGTTAGAAAGAAGAAAGTCAAGATAAACACCGCCCCGCGGCGTGATATCTCAAGCGATGCTCGAGGACTGTTGTGTAATCTCTTGGGTCTTGACGCCGAGGAAGTCAAGCCTAAATCTGATCTTGTCGAGCTTGGAATTGACTCACTCCTAGCCATGGAGGTGGCCCGGGAGGTGGAGAACGAATTTAAGACCAAGTTGGAGCTAGAAGAACTCATGGAAATGACCGACTTCCAGAGTCTTGTCGATTGCCTGAAGTCCAAATTGGGAATATCTGATAACCTGGCAGCGGAAGAAGAAGGTGAGGATGAGGATGATGAGAGTGAAGCTGGGATACAGGTAAGTGTCAACTACTCTTGGAATAAATTCTCAACTTCTGTGGAATACTGCTCTGATCCCCAAAATCCCACCACATCAGGCAATACTGACTTCGAAATAGACCCCCGCCGATAGTGCGGTGTCATCACACAATGAAATTTCCGGGCATCTCAACGGCAGTCATGCATCTCATACAACGATACCCGCCTCAGTCATCCTAGACACATTTGCTGAGTCGAAGCAATTGACCGACCACTTCATTAAGGAAAACAATTTCTCCGGATACATGGACCAGGTGCTGCCCAAGCAAAACGAGCTTGTAGTTGTACACATCGTCGATGCTTTCGAGCAGATAGGGTGCTCCCTTCGGACTGCAGAAGCTGGCCAAGTCTTGGACCGCATCTCATATCTTCCCAAGCACGAGCAAGTCATGGCAGTCTTCTATGGCCTGTTGGAAAAGGCACGACTTGTGGACCTAGATGGCTCCAAGATCACCCGAACAGCCATACCCGTTCCGCCAAAATCCGCCACAACACTGCTAAAAGAGCTCCTTAGCGAAAGCCCTGAACACAGTTATGATCACAAACTTACAAGCCTGACTGGTTCTAGGTTGGCGGATTGCCTGACGGGCAAGACCGACGGCATACAGTTGATCTTTGGTACGCCAGAAGGGCGAGAACTTGTTGCAGGCACTTACGCCCTATCCCCAATGAACGTGGCCTGGATCGCTCAGCTGGAACACTTTTGGAAGCAGTTATTACTCCGCTTACCCAGGCAGAGTGAGCCGATCTCCATATTGGAATTGGGTGCTGGCACCGGTGGAACGACCGCACGACTAGTACCAATCTTGGCTGCCTCGGGTATCACATTCGAGTACACAGTTACAGACATTTCCCCATCGTTGGTGGCAGGCCTCCGAAAAAGGTTCAAGCATCACCCCTTTATGCGTTTCCAACTTCTCGATGTCGAAAAGCCACCCCCAGCTGAACTTCTGCATCTCCAGCATGTTGTGCTTGCGACGAACTGTGTCCACGCTACTCATAGCTTGGTAAGGACAACGAAGAACATCCACGGCCTTCTTCGTCCTGATGGCTTCCTCTGCATGCTCGAGATGGCAAAAAATATACCCTGGGTCGACTCAGTATTTGGACTTGTTGAAGGGTGGTGGCTCTTCGATGACGATGATCGCGTCGAGCAACAACACGCTCTCGCGCAACCCTCCTTGTGGGAAAAGACCTTGCGCTCTAACGGCTATGGCCATGTCGATTGGAGCGACGGAGAGCTACCCGAAAATTCCATTCAGCATATCATCATTGCACTTGCTTCTGGCCCAAGCTATGATCGGGTACCTATCCTCCCTAAAAGTCTTTCGAACCATACGACTAACTTTGCTGCTCGTCAAGCTGTAGTCGATTCCTTTGTCGACAAGTACACTCGACACTTCTCCGCCCCAGTCTCGTTTCCCGTGTCCGATCTGGTTATCAATCTAAGCCGCTGTATTATGGTAACCGGGGCCACAGGGAGCTTAGGGTCCCACCTAGTTGAATATTTCGCCTCTCAACCAGACATCCACAAAGTCATCTGCCTAAACAGAATTGGTCGCATAGATGGTGCAGTCCGTCAGCGACAAGCGCTTGAATCGAGAGGACTGCTCCTTAGCAAGGAAGCTTCATCAAAACTCCAAGTTCTCGAAACCGATACGTCTAAACCGATGTTGGGCTTATCTGCTGCCGATTATAAAAGCCTAGCTAAGTCCGTTAACCTCATCGTTCACAATGCATGGGCAATGAGTATGACACGTCCGGTACGCGCCTTCGAGCTTCAGATCAAGACCATGCGGAATCTGATTGACTTTGCCCGCGAATGCGCATGTCATCAGCAGCCAAACGACCCGAAAATTGGATTTCAGCTCGTCTCATCTGTCTCAGTAATGGGTTACCATCCTTTCGTGAGCGGCAAAGCTCTGGCACCTGAAGAGAGAGTGGCCGTGGACTCTGTTCTACCTATGGGCTACGCTGATGCTAAGCTCGTTTGCGAATATATGCTGGACGAGACCCTGCACCATCATCCTGACGACTTCCGCACCATGGTGGTGCGAATAGGCCAGATTTCGGGCTCAAAGACGAATGGGCTCTGGAATCCAGTAGAACATCTAGCACATTTGATCAAGTCGTCGCAGACGCTCAATGTCCTACCAGATTTAGATGGGGTAAGTTGCGTTTTGGTGTTATCTCTATCTGCTAGTACCTAGTTATACTAACCTTCCAACAGGTGCTGTCATGGTGCCCGGTCAATGATGTGGCCGCCACACTGGGGGAGTTGCTCATTGGAGACACAACGGCATACCCAATATACCACATCGAGAATCCAGTCAGACAGTCCTGGCGCGATATGATCCCCATTCTCGCGGAAGCACTTGGCGTACCACAGGCAAATACTATCTCCTATAAGGAGTGGATACGTCGAGTTCGCGAGTTTCCACCAAGTTTAGTTTCCGAGAACCCAGCAGCTCGACTGGTGGATTTCTTCAATGATGATTTCGAACGCATGTCGTGCGGAGGATTGATTCTTGATACGGCGCATAGTAAAGAGCATTCGGATACTTTCAGGGGATTGGAGGCGGTGGGTGAAGAGTTGGTATTGAAATATATTCAGGCGTGGAAAGAAACGGGATTTTTACGGTAGTAAATCATTGGTCGAGATTCGAATCGGCACTTAGTCGGCGGATTCATAGATATTTTTCTTGTTTATAGCTAAATCGTGAACTGGCACTACATCGTCTATCCTAACATGTTGACTTCATATCTTCACATGTCCCATATACCATGACATAAATAGCGCTAGAGACTCGATCATTGGTTCCTTTCTTTACAAACTTCCAATCTTGTAGCAATATATAGGAGTATGTCACTAATGATACACTCGCAGAATTGACGACTCGATTCATTGTTTTATCGTGAAGTCACGAGACTTACCCCCCTTTTCATCTCATGAATAATCACCCAAGTAGACATCGCATCACACTATAACATCACATCCGACATCATCATAACTGCAGCACGCCTTGTTGTGTTGCTAAAATAAATATAAGTATGATATAATAACAAAGCAACTTGCCCTTTTTACTTCTTTCTCCCTCGTTTGACTGGCGATCCAAGACCCAAGAAGTCTAATAATTACCGATTTATAACCACGACCTCATCATGCAGCCCAGAAATGACCTGTGTCAGATATCGCATGATGATATTCAAAAAAGTGCTCGCTGAGCAGTGAATGAGTCTCTGCAAGGAAATAAATTAGAATGGTTCGTAGCATTTCAACGTCCTAGCATACCTTCTCTGGAAAAGGAACAATCCAGGCTGTAGCTGTAGGCCTATCATGAGAGCTTCTGATTCTTTTGATGGCAGATACGAATGATCTGGTGGGACGTGCTAAGCCTATTTAGTACCACCAGACCTGGTGGACGATTACATGCGATTCTTTATCTTATCCTACATGCCCATCCTCGCCATCCCATCTCATCTCATCTTATGTACAGTACTGAACGCCGGTCTGCCGATCTGCCGAGCGCCGATCTACTCCGCCTTTAAGCGCGGATGTTTGTTTTTCACTGTACGGAGACGGGGTACATGGCATGGCAGCCATGGCGCAAAATCTATAGCCGGCTGGAGAACTCTAAAAAACAAAAATAGAGAGGTAAGGCCCTTGAAGGTATCTAGGTAGGCAGGGGCAGGGGCAGGGGCAGGAGCAGGAGCAGCATACACATACTCCTCCACACATGTCTTGGTCAGATGCAGACGGTGGGCCTTAGACGTTCTTTCATATCGACGGCCTCCTACATACATCCATCCCCTTCTACCTACAGTATATCCTACCCTCGAGCCTCCTTTCCCGTTCACTACTACTATGCCAAGGTGCAAACAAGCAGCCAAGTCATCAGATAGTTGGACATGATACGCAATCTGTATTACAGTCACCCGGAATAAGTTGTTTCTAATCAGCCCACTATCCTACTCCAAAACCCCCATTATCCCCTCCATCTTCGTTCCCTACTTTTCGCATACACCCCTACCGCGAATATGGCCGACAGTTCTACTCCTCCCGAGGAGGTGCTCTCCTTGTCAAATCGAAGTAAGTCCTAAACTAGCCAACCCCAACTTCCTTTCCTACTAACATCGTCTCAGTTAATAGTTCCACACGTTCACTACACACACAACTCAACAAGCTGATTCTCGTACGGCTTCCCTTGGCCCTCCCACCACACACCACGAACTCCTCTAAATACGTCTCTGGACTGCTTCATGTCGCGCCCATATATGTGACTTTCGAGTCCCTATGGCAAACCATCCTGGATACCCCATGCCCTCCTACAAGTCTAGAGAACGAGTGTCGGTCGCAGGAAGACTTGGACAGATTAAACACGGCCCGTCCTCGAAAAGAGAGCACTCGAAAGGTCTGCTCGCGGACCCATTCCCTCCTATCCCACCTCCTGCTTCCAGGCCTTCCGCGGGCGGACGCCTACGCGCAGATATACATACCCTCACCGGCAAATCAGAGGAGAAGATCGACGAAGAACTGGCTGCTATCGCACGAGACGGCGAGGTAGCGAAATTCATAGCCCACACAAAGCAGTCTGCCCAGAAGAACCCACATGTCCTGGTGGCTTATGCGTGGGTTCTATACATGGCGCTCTTTTCAGGCGGGAGGTATCTGCGCGCCTCGTTGAAAACAGCTGGGGGCATGGGCCAAGACTTCTGGGACCGGAAACCATCGCCAGTCAGACCCCATGCCATTACCGGAGACGTGCGTGAAGTCCAGGAAGCCGAAGTAGTCTTTTCCGAGCCGTCTGGCATATGGTCGCCCCCAGAAGGGAAATCTGGACGTGGACGCAAACGCGTCAAGTCATGGTTTGATGGCGATATTCCTAAGATCACCCCCGGACTATTGTTCTTCGATTTTGACGGCGACGAGGATGGCGAGGACATCAAACTGGAATTCAAGAAGCGGATTGCGGAGGCTGAGCTCCTCTTAACTCAGAGCGAGAAGGACGATATCGTTGCAGAAGCGCAGGATATTTTCAGGTTCATGCTTCAGTTGGTTGGCGAGCTTGATTCTATCATGAAGACATCCGCCGAGGATCTCGAAATGGCCGCGTTGTTCTTGCACTCACCCAATCTGATGACAAGTCGAGACAGCGTCTTTGTTTCACGGGAACGTATGTTACGGAAAATGTCGACCGCCGCGGAGCCGGAGATAGCTTTGAAACCGAAATCCAGTTATCTGGATATTCTATTTGCTGGACCCACGGCAAAGCTCATCAACTTCAGGTCGTTACCGCATGTTTCATTTGCGAATGATGCCAAGTCGAAAGACCCTGGCTCTCTAGAGAGACCGTGGATCCAGAGTCATACGGTGACGGTGCCTGTACTGGCAACTTTCGCCATGCTTTTAGTGTGGTATATTAGGTTTTAGAAGGGTGAGCAATCTGCGTGTATACGCCATGGGCAGGAACAAGATGTGAACGAGACGAGGACGTTGACGTTGCACATGACTAGGACTGGATCGGTCTAGACGAAAGACTATCATTGGATACCATTGTATATGGGATATCAGAACACGAAGCAACGATTGTACATGATGAGCGTTGCTGGTAGAACTGCATTGGGAGGAGTAGTGCTGAGAGCCTTGAACGGTTAATATTACGCTACAGGGTTATACACAGGACTCGGATTCTTGTTTGCCCGGATGGCTCATTGAACGATACCCAGATACCTAGTAGAACATGAATAATGAAATGCATTAATAGACAAGTATTCCAGTCTGTCTAGCGTGAAATAGGTATCATTTAGTATATTCTCGATCTATAAAAGCACAATAATCTATTCAAGCAGTAGCAGCTTCCTCATCATGCCACGCCACCTGAGACTCATCCTCCTCTTTACTCTCATGATTGATAAATAAGAATGACAGGAGGACCACACATGCCCCGACCCAGTACAGAGCACTCGAGTACTGATGGCTCAAAATCATTTGCCCTACTAGGGATAGCGGGATGGTCAATGATAATCCTACTGTTACGACTAATGGGGTAGTAAGGAGCTATGGATAAAGTTAGTATGAGCTTCCAAGAGATATTTCAGGAGTCAAGCTTCGTATCAGAATGCAAGAGCTCGGCTCCCAGAATAAGCACGAGATCGAGGGAAGATAGCCTACCATTGCATACGCCCAAGAGTAATCCGCGATGAATGAGGATGCTGAGTTGAGCTGCAATGTGTTAGATATGCTCTCAGGATATGGAACAATGTACTCACCAGCACGATAGTCCAGATCTTTCCCGTAGGAGGCAGCTCAAATTCCTCTACCCCCGTGTAGTGCAAGATTATGAATCCAGGCCACAAGAAAGCGACATTGAACAGTCCCACTAGGCCAAAGAAGAGCGGCATATTGACACGGTCTTCGTTCCCAATCCGCTTCTTCATAACAATGGCGTACATGCCATACATAATAGCACTTCCAAACGCCATGGCATCTCCAATCGCAATCTCGCTCTGAGACTTGTGAGGAAAGTTCCCACGGTTCTCATCGTTGTCCTTCCCTGATAGATCCACGGAAGAAATGAGGACGATGCCTGCCAAAGATGCCAAAACCCCAATGAGCTTCTTATACGAGAAACCCTCTACTCGGAACAGAACACCAAAAATAAGCGTCCATATACTGCTTGTAGATGTCAAGATGGTCGAGCTGGCCACACTCGTGTATTCCAAGCAGCCTGCGACAAGGTAGTTGGCCAAAAACCAAAGCATGCAAAACTCCAAGCTCAGAACGGCCGTTTCGGGTACGCTGAGTTGTCCTTCTGGCGGCTGCGGATCGCCGGACATGCTCAAGGCTGGCCCTCCTTGTCCTCCTTCATCGTCGACGAGCAAGCGTGTCTGTGAGGCCGACAATGGATCCTCTGCATCTTCCTCTCCATCCGATTTCCCAATGCCCTTGTAACCATTCATCCGGCCCTGCCAAAATTCTATCGTCGACGTTCGCATGTGTCCAAAGCCATGTTGATGACCAATCCGCAGTATGATAGGAATGAGAGATATAGCGAAGAAGGAAGTGTTGATATAGGTGACGAAGTATGGTTTCGAATACGAGTTATCTGCGAATATGTACTGGCGGCATGTTAGCAACCAACCCCACACGCCGGCACGGATAGAACAGGATTGAACCTACGCTGGCGAGGAAATTTGAAGCCGTCCATAGGAAGACCGTGACTAGAAGAAGACAGATTCCTAAGGCTCTCCGGCCTATATTTTGCAGCCCAAGGCTAGCTTTGAAACCCCCAGGCTTGAGTTGGGAGGATCGCTGAGAGGACAGCGACAGTCTCTGACGCGATATTGATGGCGTGTCGAAAGAGTGTCTGAGTTCTTCCGCAGCTGCCGGTGGAAGGGGTGGCTCTGCACTCATAGTTGGAAATTTAGATGGTGGTCGTGAGGTAGAGGTCCTGTCACGGCGGTTGCAGGCATAGAAATAGGAATGGCAGGCTCATGGAAATATGGGAAGAATCAAGTCGCGAATTCTTTCGGCAGGGGGGTCTTTAGTATCGTCCCTGTGCCGCAGGTAAATGGAAGAACAGATGGATCATGTTATTGGTTTTCTTCGAGGGTTTGGGTTGGGTTGGCATCTACATTTACCAAGGATGACTGATGCCCTATAGATGGAACATGTTCCGTTTCCGAGTCAGATCTAACCTTTGTCAGTTAGGAAGTTCCACCCCGCATTAACTAAACCTTCATCGTTACTGTTCCACGAGAAACTTTTATCATCGTAATCGAGTCCGATATATGATATATTATCTCGGCATTATGGTATAGAAAGGAGTTCATTCTATAGACAAAACGGTGTCGAAAAGGAAACCAGAATCATAAACCAGGTACCTCGTCATAAGAGCATGAGAAGTCATGTATAGAGAAAGAGAAGCAGACGCCACAGCGCCATCAATGATCGTTATGTACACATGGGAACTATTCTCCCCCGTGAGCAACATCAAGCTCAGACAAGAAAAGTGCAAAGAGAATGAGAACATGCACTATTAGCAATATCCAGCAGAAGGAACAGAAGCTATACGATTCTAGCATGCGCATCCATCTCTGTCGTTCTCGATATGAATGTTAATAGGATCCGAGAAATCGCCACTGAATTCTTCTGATTCCTCTTGAGCCAGCGCATTTCTTGCAATAACTAGATTGTATATTAGCCGCCATTTTTGGAGAACAGTCTCATAAAGTAGTACTCACCCTCAAATGCTTGCTCAACGTTGATAGCTTCTTTTGCGCTCGTCTCAAAATAAGGGATTCCACCCTTCGATTGACAGAAAGTCATGGCGCGTTTCGCAGATATCTGATACGGGATTAGCAAAAAGCTTCAACTATGGGCAAATAAGGCTTACCACTCTCTTGTTATCCTCTACATCAATCTTGTTACCGAGTACAACCTGTAACCTAGCTTAGCAAATAGTTCCTTGGACCAGTATGCTAACTTACGAATGGGAAGTTGTCCGGATCTCTTGGTGATGCTTGGATCAGGAACTCGTCTCTCCAACTATCAAGAGTATCAAAACTCTTGGAGTTGTTGACATCGTACACTAGGACACAGCAGTCTGCTCCTCTGTAAAAGGCCACACCTAACGACTGAAATCTCTCTTGCCCGGCAGTATCCCAAAGCTACACGTTTATTAGCCCTTGGCTTTGCCAAATCGAGCATGATGACACCCGTACCTGCATCGTCACCAACCGATCGTCCACCAACACCTCCTTGGTAAGGAAGTCCGCACCAATCGTAGCTTTGTAGCTTGCGCTGAATTTCTTATTGACCTAGCCGGAAATCAGCCCATATCCCAGAGTATATCTCCCGTAAGTCTCTTGTTCGGAGCCGTAATATGTGAGTGTTGACGTACATATTGGTTCATCAAACTCGTTTTCCCGACACCACTATCACCCAGGATTATGACCTGAAAAGGACACCGGTCAGCAGATATCTTTTAGACTACTAGACACGACTACAATGAGCATACCTTCAAGAGGACCTTCTTTCGGGAAGACATGTTGATTATAGGAGGAGATCGAGTTTAGGCGCGATAACGAAGTTGTTGACCGTTCCCAAGTCGTGCACTATGATATATTTGACTGAAACGAGTGGTGCAACGTGTATCGTATCGAAATTCGCCAGCGACTGTATCTAGGGTCGTTTAGGTTGTGTATTCGGGAACTGTCGTTGCGGTCGTGTGGAGTCTGTCTGTTTACAAGTGAGAGAAGGCGGAGTGGAGCTTCATGAGGTCCAGTCTAGAAAACAAGCTTCAGCCTATCAAACACAACGGTAGCCTTGGACCACCTCTCCGCTTTGATTCACTCTCATGCAGCCTTGGATCTGACTCTGCCCGTAATCATCCACTCTATTCTACATATCCTGAACTCTCTCTCCAGCGATGTACTCTATCCAGTGCCATTCCCAGGAAACAAAATGGCATCTTGGCGCAACGAATACATTCAGGCCCTCCATGAAAGAGACCGACGGGAAAAGGCTAGCTATCAGCAGGTAGACGACCAGCTTATTGAGGCCTGTGAGTTATCCTCCATGCACACGCCAGCAACCAAACATCGCCTACTAAATTTAATTCTACAGTTACGCAGCTACTCGACCGCACAACAGCGCTTGAGGCAGAAAAAGCCTCCAGAGAACCCCATGCCCAAGACTCCAAACCTCGAGAGCCTAGCACCACCACACCAACCGAAGGGACATCCCAGATCCGGAGTGACCTAGCAGAGGCCCTGCGCTCCAACGGGCAACTCCAATCACGTATAAAAGGAGCAGAGGCCGAGGTGGCCAAACTACGAGCCAAGAGTAAATCGGACGGCAAGCTTATCGACGAACTTTCTAGGGAACGGGGTAGTCTGGCGCAGAAACTCAAGGATAAGGAAGAGGAGTTGAGAGGCAAGGCCAAATTGCTAAGTGTAGGGCTACTTTTTTGGACATACTGTGGAATCATACTCACATGTACAAGGATGTCCAGGATGAGGTTATCTCGCTCGACATGGAACTCAACCTGTCGGGACAGGCGACTACGAAGCTGAAAGCTGAGAACAAGGAACTCATCGATCGATGGATGGTTTATAAGAGCAGGGAAGTGGAAGCGATGAATAGCACGCTCCATTAGAGACCAAAGCGAAGGGAAGGACGACCTCCGACGCTGTATATGATACGGATTACATGCATGGAGAAGGGACGTCGATTGTGCATAATACATTCAACATTCTGCATTATTCATTCTACCTGGGGGTATCCAACACGACGGTGAAAAAGTGGCGGAAGAACTGGACAGTTCTATTATCTCTCGAAGTCCGCAAGACGTTGACTGTCCTTCGTGGCAATGTAATAATCACCACCTGCATCTGTCCAACTTACATCGCCACGGTAGTATTGAAGTTTCTTCACATCGAGAACATTTGCAGGGTTGCCTATGTTGCGCGCGGTGATCTGGTGGCCTTCGGGGACAAAAGATTTCAGTGATACAATCTTGCAATCGTCTTTGCAATCCAGGAACAGGAGGTTTAGAGTATGGTTCAGTTCAGAGCTGAAGACTTCGTTATTGACAAGAATCACGTCCGCACGTTTCATAGCGTCCTGGATCGGCCTGTTCGTCGTAAAATCATCTGCCACCAGATGTACCTCGCCAGTTGCAATCCCCCAGAGTCGGCACCGAGCCTTGAATTCCTTTTTCTGGGCCTTTGCTAACTTGCATGCATTGGGCGCCATTTCACAGCCCCAGCTCTCACAGCCAATTTGTAGAGCGGCTTGTAGTACAACATTACCAACACCGGACCCAAGATCAACGAAAACTTGATCTGAGGTAATCTTTGTCTTGTCGAAAATTCGATCGACCAAAGGCGAAAGTAGTTCACCATAAACATTGTCCGAGCCGGCCTCATATTTCCGTAACGAGTCCACGTCAGGTGAGACTGCGCGGTCATACACTTGCTTCAATATCAACTGGACCATTTTAAGAGGTAGATCATATCGATTGTCGAGGTTCTTCGCGAGAGCGCCATCCTGTATAAGCATCTGAATAGCTGTGTTGTAATCATCCACTGCCTTTTTGAAATCTTCCCGTCGACTTTGGGTGGGTTCTTTCCGTAAGGTATTCCTGGCCTTCTCGAGTTCTCGAATGACCTTCCCATTGTCTTGGCCCAGAAAGGGGTCCGCTTGTTTGTCTGTTAAATAGACCTCCGTGACAACTTTGGCGATTTCGATGATCTCTCCTACTGAATCAATTCTGTCCTTGCCGAAGTGGAGGTCATATCTATCGATATCATTAGCTTTCAGGTCTTAGAATTAGAAATAAACATGTACCTTTCCCTCTGCGAAGCACTGGGGTATTGTAACTCCACGATCACATCCTCAATAGAAGTATCCGCTACAGCCTTGGGTTTCCTCAAAGGCGCAACGATTTCAGCAGCGTGGATCATTTTGAACTTCCCTCCATCACCATCAGAGAAAGCCTTCCAGGACCGAAGTTGCCTCTTCCTTCCAACTTTATCTTGCACCTTCTGTCGCTTCTGAGCCGGTTGCTCGAACGAAGTGCTATCATCCTCATCATCATCAGACTCATCGAATTTGGGTCGATCAGAAGGTGAACTTTGTCGTATAGGCTTGCGCTTTGGAACCTGGAGGTGGCGCGATGATAGCTCGTGGTCCTCCGATGGCGATGTTAGGGGACTGGACCTGTTTGAAATCGCTGGTGAAGACCTTAACGAAGAAGCATTCGAACGAGCGATCTGCTGTTGTCTTCGCGCCGAGAAAGCAATTTTCGAAGGGAGTGGTTGCGGTTTCTTTGCGACGGGGGCCTGCTCAGTTCGGACTACTTTAGGCGCAGCCTTGATCCGGGAGTTCTTGAACATCTTTTTCACCGTAGAATGCGCAGACACAGTCGCGTGAGTAAGTAAAACAATATTTAGATCTGCAAGAGCAAAATGCGCTGTAGGGTATGATATGTTTTGTTGTGGTAAGAAGTAAGAGTGAAGGTTCCTGTCCTGTCCTGCACCTGATTTGGGTCGCGTAGCCTTGCAGCGCTAACTAAGCAAGGCAGCTGCAGGGGAGGGGAGGAGACGCAAAACAGGCCCAGGCCATAGAAAGCATTATTAGGTACAATACTTCCTCACTCAGTGACCGTAGACCTCTTATTTCATATACGGGTATCATTTCTTTTAATCGGTGCAAAATCTACAGCTCAAAGCCATCCAGTGAGGGATTCCATCTACCCAGTCTACCCATGTGTATCCCCGCGCCGACCCATCCCTTTCCTTATCCGGTGTATTCAAAGCTTCGACCTAACAGCTTCCAGTCGGTATTTGACATCTTTCAGCACTTTAGTAGCCGGTTTCCAATCATCAAATTGCTTCAAAAGCTCGGTTGTTTCAGAGCTAAGCTCGGTCTTGACAAAGTCCTCTTCCAAGAGACCTCGCATGATCCATGGGAGGACATATGGATTAGAACTGTTGTGGCCCTCGGACTTCTTTATTTCCAATGGAACATCACCAACAGAAGTCGTTTCCAGAGCGTATTCAATCGAAAGGCTGGAGGGAATTAGTAACAAACCGTACTGAGGCCACCTAAACTTACTCATAAACTCTCTGGTCGTCATACAAACGAGAGTGACCTTCTCCACCAACTAGACTGCCAGCAAGTGGCGCTGAGAGTTCGCGGATGAGGCCGTGATCAGACACCCCGAGGTTGCGCAGCTTGAGAGCAAAGCCTACGAGATGGGAGATGCTAGAGTAAATGTGTTAATAGGGAATGCGATACTTTAATTAGTATTAAAACTTACAAATCCGGAGCATGTAATCGACCGTCAACGAAAACAGTCCGAAAGATGTATGGATGACTAGCTCTTGAGAATGTAGAGGACTCCAAAGAGACTAGTTGATCATCGATAGAGCCGCAATATGTAATTCTGACTCCGTACTGCAAACAAATACGTAAAGAGTCCTCATACCTACTGATGTTAAGGTTGGAGTTTCGATAAGAGGTGGGCAAGACAACTAACCGTTTCGAAACAGTGCTTTCAGCGTTTGCAAATTCGAACAGTTCAGTGGTAGACTCCCCGAATAACCTAGACTTGTAATCCGAGAATGGTCCGAGAGAAACACTTGCCATCGAACAGACCCCTATGCGAGCAGATGTGACAACGCCAAATTCTATCAGCTTAGCCACTAGCATTATGGCAACTGGCACGCCTTGAGAATGGCATGCGAGAAGGACAAAGTCGGCTTTGCGAATATGATCAATCCAATTCAGGAGAAGTTTCCAAAGATTGTCTACGCGCTCTGCGATCTTCCCCTCGCCTTCAAGAGCAACTTTTTCTATCTCACAATCAATAGAGCCATGGGAATCGGTCCATCGCCTTATAGCTTCTGCTGCATGGTTTGCGAATCGAATAGAGGTTCCGGTAGGTTCCCCAATCACCTTGCGTAAAAGAGGAGCGGGAAAAAGGCCATGGACGCTATGTCACGCCATGTTAATAATTGATCAACAAGGGCATGTCTTTCACGGAGTAAAAATCCCCCGTACTTACCCAATTGCGAGAGCCTTCTTAATCTTCGGAGGATCCTTTGTCAAAAAGACATGTTTCATAGGTGGTTGGTGACTACGAAGCAGAAGTCTTGCTAGTTGTTGCAGAATCGATGGGTTTTCAACTAGTCGGTATGTTTGCGCTACTGATGGAAGTAATAGATTCGGTGGAGAAATCTTCATTGGAGCAGGGCTTTGCAAAGATGTTCCCTTTACAGACTCTTGATTGGCCAGTTTTCGGGAAGAGTCCTCCACTTCGAGGGACTGTGGCCGGTCCCTTTTACTCTCTTTCTTAGTTTTCTTAGTTTCTTTCACCGTGACAGCCTTTGCGGGTTCGGGATGATTCTGAGATGATTCTCCAGCAACCGCTAGCTCACCCGAACTTGGGGTGTCCTCTGAAGTATTTGCAGACTTTTTAGCCGTGTCAGTCGACCAAAAAGCCCATGAGGACCCAGTAGCCGGCTCAGAGTCGAGCTTTGGGGTTGGCACATCTTCCATAACTGTATCTCCGTCCTCTTTTGATGTGACAACAGGTAGTTGTGTCTCGGTTGTATCTACGGCAGTTGACGGCGCTGCTGCTGACCACAATCCAAACCATGACGATCCCGTTACATTTGGGTCTGGTTGAGTATCTTCAGCCTCCTGTACATTAGGAGGAGGGAGTTCCTGTGGTTCCTCCGTAGATGGGGCCTTTGGACTTTCTGGATTGTTCTGCGGTAGGTCTTGATTTTGCAAGGCTGGTCTGCTGAGCCAACCGCCAAGCCAACCGGAAGACGTTATAGGTCTCTCAGAGCTCATTTCCATTGTGATCTCAGATGCTGGCTTAGCAGGTATATCTTCGGGCGTCTTTGATCCAGACGTTCCATCGGTGGCAACAGATAAAGAAGTGTCCAGCTTCGGGGGCTCCTTGTTGAGAGGACCAGTGCTATCGAGTGTCCCACCCATAGTAACATCCAATGTCTCTTTACTTTTTCCAAGGTACATAGAAGGTGGTCTGCTGGCGCTCAGGGCTTGAGGCCTTTTCGGCTCGAATTGATTCAGGTCGTTCGAAGAGGAGCCATTCCTTGATTTGTCTGCTAGAATGGTCTCCCTAGCAAGCTGTGTAGAAGCCATACTCTTTCGAGGCCATGTGCCATACCAACTGCTTTTTGGTTTGACCTGTAGATTTCTGATTACTTTATGTGATAGTGACCCATGATTCAGAGAACCCACCTGCTTAACAGAGCTCTCTTTGACTCCCTTCAAAGGAGTGGGGCCATCTTCGGTTTGGGCATCTTTGACATTTCTGGAGCTCTCAACCGTTGCTGGGGCTTTGGATGGTGTCATGAGGAGATTCCCGGCGAGTTGATCATTTGTGCCCGTGGAGTCTGGCTCGGGCTCGGGCTCTGGGGCTGGCTCGGCCACATTGGATGGATTTGGTTTGGACTTTTTGCGTAACGGTCCCATGAAAAGAGAATAAAGTCTAAACTTATTGATGTGTTCTAATCGTGGATGCGTGCTCAAGATGTTTATAGACTTCTGTCTGACCCGAGCAAGAAGGTGGCGCTTTGGTGAGCCTGGTGTTGTCTTGCTTTATTGTGATGCCGGTTGGCTGTGAATGCCCCGCAATAACTAGGCGGTCCCCAACGGCAGAATAATAAAGAACCCAGGAAAAAATTGGTCCCAGCTTCAAAATTTCAATATCCTCCCTCCCCCTCTCAAAATATTTGAGACCACACGGAATTTACGGCCGTGACAACTCAATATTCTCCACAATGGCGGCAATTGAGAAGAAGCGCAAGAATGCGCCTACCAACGATTCATTTGCCAGGACTAGGAATCCATCAGACAAGGACAACCGGCCATCGAAGAGAATAAGGCCCGATGAAGATAGAAAACCCGTCGCAGGACCAACAAAGATTTCACATGAACGAGACGAAGAAGTTGCTTTCCCCAGAGGTGGAGCGAGTATTTTGACTCCGTTAGAGCATAAACAGATCCAAATCGAAGCTACTCAGGATGTGTTATTCGAACAAAACGCAAAGGCCGATGGGGAGGGCGATGCTGTCACGTCCGCGAGAAAGAAGTCAAAATCGAAGGCAAAGGGCAAAAAGCCCAATGAGCAGGCCGAGGAAGAAGAGGAAAGCGTCAAAATTGAGGGCTTAAGTTACAAAGTATTTATACTCTCCTAAACCACAAGCTTCTACGACTAATACAATAATCTATAGCGAATTGTCCCCGGCTCGCTCGTCCTAGGCCAAATATCGCAAATCAACGACCATGATATTGCTCTTTCTTTACCAAACAATCTGACGGGATATGTGCCTATAACATCAATTTCAGATAAGGTCACCCAACGAATCGAAAAGATTGCAGCCGCCGAGAATAATCACGACGAGGAGGACGAAATCGAACTGGAGAAACTCTTTTGGAAAGGCCAATATCTTCGAGCTTATGTTGTTTCTACAAGCGATGACACTACGTCTACATCTGGAAAATCCAAGAGGCGTATAGAGTTGTCACTGCGACCACAGCAGTCTAATAACGCCCTTGCTTCCCAGAATATCATTACCAACAGCATGCTCATGGCATCTGTTGCCAGTGTTGAGGATCACGGTCTTGTTATGGACGTTGGAACCAATGATAATACTGTAAGAGGCTTCATGTCATCGAAGGAGATTGGGCATGACCTTGATATATCTGCTGTTCAAGAGGGATCTGTCTTTCTGTGTATGGTGACTGGACTAAGCTCCAACGGGAAGATCATCAAGTTATCCGCAGACACGCACAAGATCGCCAATTTGAAGAAGCTGAACTATCTCACCGAGGCTCCTACAGTGGATGCCTTTCTACCTGGCACAGCTGTTGAGATTTTGGTAGCGGACATTACACCTAGGGGCCTTGCTGGGAAGGTCATGGGTATGGTCGATGTGACAGCTGATTTGATACATTCTGGTGCTGGGTCCAGTGGGAAAGATCTGGAAAAGAAGTACAAGCTTGGATCGAAAATCAGAGGCAGAATTATATGTACATTTCCCTCCTCTGACCCGCCGAAGCTAGGGATTTCTCTGCTAGACCACGTAATGGCTCTCGCACCACAGCAAGCCATCAAAGATGGCGAGAAACAAGCCCCTCTGGTAACCCTACCATCCTCGACCATCGTGGAGGAAGTTACCGTGCGAAAGGTTGAGTCCGGGCTTGGCCTATTTGTGGATGTAGGCGTGAAAGGCGTGTCCGGATTCGTACACATATCGAGGGTGAAAGATGGCAAGATTGAGACCCTGTCCGAGACCTCTGGGCCATACAAAACAGACTCCGTCCATCGAGGAAGGGTTATCGGCTATAATGCTCTTGATGGAGAATATCTCATGTCATTAGAACCAAGTGTTCTTGAGCAGCCGTTCTTGCAAATAGAAGATTTGAAGATCGGCGAGGTGGTAAAAGGCAAGGTCGAGAAGATCGTGCTGAACGCAGCTGGTGTAGGCGGCGTACTAGTCAATTTAGCCGAAGGCATCACTGGGCTTGTCCCAGAAACCCACATGGCAGATGTTCAATTGCTTCATCCAGAGAAGAAATTCAAGGAGGGCATGGCTGTAACAGCGAGAGTACTTTCGACGGATGCTAGCAAACGCCAAATCCGACTCACTTTGAAGAAAACTTTAGTCAACTCGGAGTCGCAACCCTTTCTCAAGTATGAGGATATCGATGTGGGCATGCAGAGTCCTGGTACCATTGTCAATATCCTTCCGACTGGTGCTGTCGTTCAGTTCTATGGCACAGTTCGAGGATTTTTGCCAGTGGCTGAAATGAGCGAGGCATATATTCAAGACCCAAAGCTACATTTCCGCGTTGGCCAGGTGGTCAATGTCCATGTGCTGAAGGTCAACCCGGAAGCGGGAAAGTTGACTGTATCCTGTAAAGATCCTTCGGTGTTCGGA
The DNA here is from genome assembly GCF_007821495.1 of Lachnellula hyalina. Classification (NCBI taxonomy): domain Eukaryota; kingdom Fungi; phylum Ascomycota; class Leotiomycetes; order Helotiales; family Lachnaceae; genus Lachnellula; species Lachnellula hyalina. The sequence goes on from NW_022157226.1 coordinate 50,268, forward strand.
CTTGCTCAACAGACAGCATTGAAGAAACTAAAAGTTGGCGATATAGTTTCCGGTGTTGTCACAGAGAAATCCAGTGATGATATCTCTCTTGAGATAGAGGGTCTAGGTCTGCACGCCACGCTTCCCGCCGTCCAGCTTACTGACAAATCTTCTTCGAAAAATCTTTCTGCTTTGAAGAAAATCAGGGTTGGACAAACTCTCAAGGATCTAGCTGTGCTTGAGAAGCTCGACTCAAAACGTCTTGTCGTGCTAACAAACAAGCCAAGTCTCGTCAAAGCTGCAAAAGAGCGTACTCTCTTGCGAGGCTTTGATGATGTACGAGAGAATAAAGTTGTTCACGGGTTTGTCAAAAACACAATCGCAACTGCTGTATTTGTGCAATTTGGAGGTGGACTCACTGGGTTACTTCCAAAAAATAAGTTGCCCGAAGAGGCCACCGAGCTTCCAGATTTTGGGCTGAAGAAATATCAATCTGTGAAAGTCAAAGTAACTTCGGTAGACCATAGCGACAAGAGGTTCCTACTTTCTATGATTAACCTTGATGCCGACCAAATGATCTCTCAGAAGCTTGCGGACCAGGAAGACGCCGCCAGTCAGGAGGTTTCCAATCCCATCGATGACACAGTTACCTCACTCGGAGATCTTAAGCTTGGAAGATTGACAAAAGCGAGGGTCGTATCAGTGAAGGACACGCAAATCAATGTTCAACTGGCAGACAATATTCAAGGCCGTATCGATGTCTCGCAGGTGTTCGACTCGTGGGACGAAATCAAGGACCGGAAGCGTCCTTTGAAACGATTTTCCGCCAAGCAGATTATCGACGTGCGGATTATGGGAACACATGATGCTCGCAATCATCGTTTCCTCCCCATAACTCACAGAACTGGCAAATCGCTGGTCTTCGAATTGTCCGCTAAGCGTAGTGACCAAACGGGCTCCCTACAAGATCCGCTCACCCTGGACAAGGTTAAGATCGGCTCTTCTTGGACTGCGTTCGTCAACAACGTCTCAGAAAACTGTTTGTGGGTAAATTTGTCGCCAAATGTTCGAGGGCGCATCAATGCATTCGATGTATCCGACAATTTGTCTTTGATGGAGGACCTCGAAGGCAATTTCCCCGTCGGATCGGCCATCAAAGTTCGTGCCACAAACATCGACGTTGCAAACAACCGGTTAGATCTCTCGGGACGCTCTACACAGTCGTCGGAACCACTAAGCTTCCAAACACTGAGCAATGGTATGGTAGTCCCAGGCAAAGTGGTCAAAGTCAGCGAAAGATACGTTGTGGTGCACCTTAGCGACACCATATCGGGATCTATCACTCTTACCGACTTAGCCGATGACTTCTCACAGGCGGATACCACGAAATATTCCAAGAACAGCATTGTTCGAGTTTGCATCGTTGATGTAGACGTGCCCAATAAGAAAGTTAGATTATCCACCCGGCCTTCCAAAGTCTTGAACTCTTCACTCAATGTCCAAGATCCCGAAATATCGTCGATCTCGGATGTTAAGGTCGGGGACGTTGTTCGTGGGTTTGTCAAGAATGTCTCCGACAAGGGTTTGTTTGTTAACTTGGGCGGCAATGTCTCAGCCTATGTAAGGGTTTCCGACATTTCAGATTCCTATATCAAAGATTGGAAATCCGAGTTCCAGGTCGATCAACTGGTGAAGGGCAAAATCACAACAATCGATCCTTCAATGAACCATATCAAGATGAGCATGAAGGCTTCGGTCATTGACAAGAATTATGTTCCACCTATAACCTTCAAAGACCTGAAGAAAGGCCAGATAATTACGGGCAAGATTGCCAGTGTCCAGGACTTTGGGGTGTTTATCGTCGTTGATGGTTCTAACAACCTCCGTGGCCTGTGCCACCAGAGTGAGATGGCCGAGAAGCGGGTTCATGATGTCAAAAAGCTCTACGATGAAGGCGATCTTGTGAAAGCCATTATCCTCAAGCTTGACGACGACAAAGAGCGCATCAGCCTTGGGATGAAGGCTTCTTACTTTGGGGAAGACGCTGCGGAATCAGAAGACGACAGTGATTCTGATGGAATGAATGGTGTACAGATTGGTGGCTCTGACGAAGATGTGGATATGTCTTCTGAGGAAGAGGATGAAAATGGAGGAGTCGACCTTGATGACGTTGAAAGCATTGAAGATTTAGAAGTGCAGGACGATCTTTCTGATGTTGCTATGGGAGGTCTAGAAGCCGGTGCAGGCATTCCGGCTCTAAATGCTGGTGGATTTGACTGGTCTGCAAAGGCATTGGACAAGGTCGACAAACGCGCAAATGAAGACTCGGAGGACGAAGACGCTGATGACACGCCGAAGAAGAAGAAGCGGAGAAAGGCAACTATTACCATTGATCGTACTGGTGATCTCGATGCGAATGGCCCGCAGTCTGTCAGCGACTTTGAAAGGCTTCTTCTGGGACAACCTGATTCGTCGCAGCTTTGGATCGAGTATATGGCCTTCCAGATGCAGCTCAGTGAGCTCAGCAAGGCAAGAGATGTGGCCGAACGCGCTATAAAGACTATTACAATCAGTGACGACAAAGAGAAAATGAACGTCTGGATTGCTTTGCTCAATCTGGAAAACGCTTACGGGAGTGACGAGACCCTCGAAGAGGCCTTCAAACGAGCGTGTCAGTACAATGATGCCCAAGATATCCACGAGAGCTTGGCGAGCATCTACATCCAATCTGGCAAGCATGGCGTAAGTTATCAACATTTCAAAGAATATTCGGTGCAGTGCTAACTTCCTTGTAGAAAGCGGACGAGCTTTTCCAGACCCTCGTCAAGAAATTCTCGCAGTCGCCAAGGGTGTGGAAGAACTACGCTGATTTTCTGTACAACACCCTTTCGGCCCCAGATCGGGCACGAGCTCTTCTTCCTCGCGCAACCCAGTCTCTTCCATCGCATGAGCATCTCCGTCTCACATTGGTTTTTGCACATCTCGAGTTCAACTCGGCTTCAGGTTCACCCGAGCGCGGACGTACCATGTTCGAAGGAGTACTATCAACGTTCCCAAAACGACTCGATATATGGCGTCAACTTCTCGATCTCGAGACAAAGCAAGGAGATCAAGATATCATCCGTGGGGTGTTTGAGCGTGTTGTGAAGACAAAGGGTCTCAAGCCAAAGGGGGCCAAGGATTGGTTTAAGCGGTGGTCTGAATGGGAGGAGAAGAACGGAGACAAGAAGACGCAAGAGAAGGTCAAGGCCAAGGCGGAGGAGTGGGTGAGAACCGCAGCCCAGAAAAAGGCAAATGATGGAGAGGATGTCGAGTGATAATTGTATATGTCATTTCATAGCATAGCATTGGAGTCCTGGTCTTGAAAGTACAAAAGTAGAAACTGTTTATTGAATACCCTGATTAAAAAATTAATCATGTCCAGCTTTTCCCTCCCGCTAGTTCATACTGCGCCCTCTTACCCTATCAACCAGAAAAAGAAATGAGCGCAAATCTCATGTCGCTCTATAGTTATTCTGAACAAATTCCAGGGAAAAGAACCCTTAACTTATATTGATAACTACTAATAGTACAAAAAGGACGTTAGGTACGTGTTGTGTTTAAATCTTTGCTTTCGGATGCAATATTCTTTGCAGTAATATCCTTTTCTTGAGCTCTCAGGGCTTCAATATTCTCATCAACCAACGCGATCTCTGCATTAATACGAAGAAGTCTTTCTTGCAGCAATTTCTCATACTCAGCATCTGATAACACACTCATCGGACTCCACTTCGAGTTCATCCAGGAGAACTTTTCGCTTTTGTCTGTGGCTGCCTGTGGCATATTTGAATTCTGAGCAGCTGATCTGTTGTATACAGCTTGACCAGCCGCCCCAAAGAGCGCAAACATAATCGCACCAGGTAAAATATTCTTTCGACCTCCTGTGAAGCTTGGTTAGAAGATCGGATACATATACAATTGGGTGGAACCAACTCAAGAGGCCACCGGCGCTTCCTGCAAATGCACCAGCTATAGCGCTTACGGAAACCTTTTCTTTTGGGGACACTTTATCTCCTCCCCAAGACTGAAGAACAAATCCCCGTGAAGCTGGAATTATTATGTTAGTGAGAGTAAAGAGGACGAGGAGAATTTCCAGCCTACCGGAAAAGGTACTCGCAAGAGTAAACCATTGAATGCCTGATGCCAAAGCAAATAATGTGGGTGTACTGGAGCGAGCAACGCCGGCAAACCCTCCAAATATGATTCCGGTCACACCTGTAAAGGGATTTGTGAGCGTTCAATATCAAAAAGTATCCGTGGCAGGCACGTGTCGGAAAGGGAAGCATAGATTTTAGGTTTCGTGTCCAAGGTAAAGGGATTGATTGCACGGAAGGAGCATACCAGAGAGACCACCAATTTGAATAGCTGGCCAAATGATGTCCAATATCTCAGGAGGCAAGCCATTTCTTCGTGGAGGAGGTTCCGTTCCACCGCCTGAGCTTGCCCCTGGTTTTGTTGGATCAGTCATGCCGTCCTTGATTTTTTGGACTATGCAGGGTGTTGGCTGCATGTTCTGCGGTCTGCAGCTGAATCAGTCACAAAGAATAATTGGATCACGAAACCATTGTTAGCATATTGTCAGATAACAAAGTTATGTATGGCTGGAGTTCTTCGTTCTTGATATATTTTGCCGCGTCTTATTCAATAAATATTCGACGCTAGCCTGATGTGGTGATATTAGCGTGTTAATTAGCAACCTTGCTCCACCAGCTCTAGGCAAAAAAGTAAAATCCCACGAAAAAGTCGCCCTCTGGCTATCGACTCCTATCGACCACGCAGAACCAACCACGACTCAATCAAGTTCCTAGAACTTGATACCAACCATCAGAAAACTCCTCCGACCGAACTGAAGGACTCCATATCCTTCAGCCGACCCCCAGGGACTACGCGCAAGACCACGAGGCCTGCGCAGCGTCCTTGAAAAACCCGCAACCATGGGTAAGCCAGCCCGGCAAGACCTCTCAACCTGACATATGTGCTCCAAGATGGCACAGAACAATTGGAAATCACCAGAGAATATCACTAACTGTGATCCGTATAGCGCCCAAGAAGAAAGAACAGCAGCAGAAGATGTCCCTCGGGGCCTTCTTGACTGACGAGAGTAAGAGCAACCACTCGAGAACGTCCAACTACAGGACACTAATACGTCGCAGAGATGGGCTCATGGGCTGATGAGATGGAGGATATGCCAGTTTGTAAGTGCGCACTATGAATTTATGCGGACCTCGTTGCTAACTTAGATTCCCACAGCCGGTATGTTTTCGCAAAGCCTCATTTTTAGGAGGAGCCTCTAGCCCATTCACTTCCATACTAACTGCTACAGACTCCCGAACTGGTTATGGCTCCGAACGACGCACATACAACTCTGCCACAGGTGCTTACGGAAGCGGCTCTGGAGGTTAGTTGCTCCCTTTTAATGCAATATCTCCTCCCTTACCCCAATTTCAATACTGACTATGATTATTTGTAGGATATTCCGTCCGCGAGGAACTCCCCCTTCCCGACAAGCCACCTTACACTGTTCATCTCGGAAACCTCTCTTTTGATGCCACCGTTGGCGATGTCACCGACTTCTTCATCGAGTGTGAATGCACAAATGTCCGAATCATTGAAGACAAGCTTGAAATGAAGCCCAAGGGATTTGGATACGCCGAATTTGCTTCTCTGGAGGGACTGAAGAAATCTCTGACTCTGAACGGCGAGCAATTCCAAGGCCGCAACATCAGAATTAGTGTTGCAGACCCACGTAAGGCTTTTGGCATGATGTTTTTTGACATTTACTGACCCTTTTTTTGCAGCCAAGGATCGAGAAGGCCGCCCAGATGCACGAGAATTTGTTGACTGGAGTAGAAAGGGCCCATTGCCAGATCTTCCAGGCCGAGGCGGCGGTCGCCCTGAAGGCCGAGGATTTGGATCCGACTATGGCGGAGAGCGCAAGGAGCGATTTCCAGAGGGCGATGGAAAGGTCCGTGACTTCGGAAACTGGGAGCGCAAGGGCCCCTTGTCTCCTATGGCTCAGCCAGAGCGTGGCCCAAGAGAAGGAGGTCGCCCAAGAACCAATGATGGCCCACGTGGAGAAGGTTTCAGAGAGCGCAAACAATCGCCAGCTGGATGGGGCGAGGGTCGCCCGCAAGGCTCGCAAGATGGATCAAGACCACCTCGACGCGAATTCCAGGAACGTCCCGCCGTCGACCGTACTCCCACTGCTGCTGAGCAGGACAGCCAATGGCGAACAAAGATGCGACCTGATGCACCAGCCGCTAAGTCCCCAGCACCTTCTCGTGAAGGTAGTGAAGCGCCTTCATCTCCAGCTCTTGCGGCTGCGCCATTAAGCAGCCGACCAAAGCTGAACCTGGCGAAGCGCACAGTCTCCGAGGCTCAGGATGTGTCCTCCCCATCATCTGTAGCAGGCGACTCAAAGGCCAGTCCTTTCGGTGCTGCCCGCCCTATCGATACAGCTGCAAAGGAGAAAGAGATTGAAGAGAAAAATGAGGCAGCTCATCGTGAAAAGAAGGAAGCCGAAGAAAAAGCCAGGGAAGAAGCCAAGGAGGCTGCTGCCAAGGCAAAGGCTGCGGAGGCAGAACGAGAAAGTGCCGAGGCTAGCAAAAAGGTTGAGATCTTACAGAGAGCCGAGGGCGACGCCGATGAGACCATCGAGAAGGAGAACCAGAACGGAAACATCGTTGAAGATAAATCCGTCAAGCCAAAGGAGATTGTCCGGGACATGAAGCCAAAGCCAGCAGATTCCGGCGCCTGGAGAAGACCTTCTGGAGGACCCCCAACATCCCACAACCGCGACGATATCCCACGTGGCCCACGAGGAGGCCGAGGAGGAGGCCGTGGAAGAGGCGATCACCGAGGCGATCACCGAGGTGGACCAAGACATCATGACGACGGTAGACCACCCCGACAAAATAGCAATGGAAGAGCAACACCAGCAAGCCCTGCTCAGGCACCATCTAGTGAGCCAGCCGCTGCCGAGCTCGCGGAAGACGGCTGGAGCACAGTCTCTAAGCCAAAGAAGAACAATCGTGGGGGTAACGCAGGTTCCCGCCCAATTGCATCTTAGTTCTTGATGACTACATGAAAGCATCCTTCGAAAACGGACGGCCAACTGTTTTAGCGGAGTTTAAATACACCTTTAGGCACTCTCCCAACATCACCTCGAATTCCCATCTCTGCTCTTCCCTACGATTTTCTTTTGGCGTTGGATCTCAAATAATGTGTTCACATCTCGTGATTGTGTCCTGGCTCGTCATCGGCCTTGGACACGAGCACACATCAGAGCTGGTGCCCACACTTAGACTGCATTTGGGTGGCATTTGCACAAACTGTTCCTTCGAGCCCATATCTGGCATGTCTCGGATCATTGTCCTTTTGGCGTGTTCCATTGATAGTCTCTGTCTGGCTTTCTAGCGCTGTTATTACATCTTTGGACGTTGAGCAGGCGATGGGCTTTCTCTTTAAAAGTACTGGATCAATTCATGGGATGCAATGCAACGTTGGGCACGGATTTCTTCCTCTCATTCTACCTGCACAAAGCGGCTGGCGAGTCACTAGGGCATAGATCATGGAGGGGTGGCTTGCGTGCATGCGATGCTTCGTTTGTAATTTTACATGTTTTTGTTATAACAAAATAAGACATGGCATTCCGAATACTTCCCGACTGTTGCATGACTCTGCTTTGCTGTGGTATGATATGAATTGGTTCATGAGGTCCATAAAGAAAGAACAAGCCGAAGGATCGGCCCGCCGCCTTTGAGCGCCTCAATCAACAAAAGTATTCAGTGCTACATTCCTAGCAAATCCACAAAGTGGGTAGAAACTTCCACCAAACTCCATATCATGCCTAATAATCATTATAATCTACACTTTCATTCAAGCAAAAGGGCATGTATAACGTACCAGTAATTGACAGCACAACAGATGCCGCCCTCACAGGATTGTGAGACTTTGTGATACCTAATAAACAAGCAAGCTGTTAACAAAAATATCTTGCGAGGTTAAGGGTACGATGGGAGGAACTTACCACAAAGCAGGCAAATACAACATATCCCCCTTCCCCAAATTAACCCTCACCGGCCTCGCCAACCCCGAATACCTCGTCCCCACGCCCAGCCCATCCGGATCCCACAGCGCAAACGGCACTCTATCACCATCCTCCCTCTTCGCTACTAACTCCCCCCCTTCCCGCACATAACTCGCAGGCCTCAATTCCTGCTCATTCACACACGCGTAAGCGAGCGGCGGGAGTAGAACAAAGTGTTTCTGCCCGATTATCTGCACGTAGATGTTCTCGTAGTTGTCTTTGTGCAGCGCGGTCACGGAGGCGGAGTTGCCGATCCAGAGGTTTATGGCTTCTGGGGGCTTCTGCAGCGCGATTCGTGCGAAGGGGATGCTGGAGGCGACGTCGGTGAACAGGGCTGAGTATTCGGCGCGGAGGTTGTCGTTTTCTGGATGGGGGAGGATGGGTTAGTTGAGGGGGTCAGCTGATGGTGGGCGGTACAGTCAAGACCAGATCTATGTAGATGTGTAGGGTTTTGGGGAATATACGGAGTAATATACGTGTGGTGTTTTGAATGGAGGTAAGATTGATTTATTAGGCAGGAAGAGATATGAAATGGAAAGAGGTGAAACGAACGTGTTTGTGCATATCTGACCTCACCATTCATCTCTCCACTCCCCTCCTGCTGGATCACAAAATCCATAAACTCCTCGAAATCCTGCTCTTCCTCCCACGGTTTCACAAAGAGTATTTCCCCATCCTCGCTCTCCACGGGTGCATCTGCATTTCTTCAATCACCCCGTCAGCTGACTCGCGCTCACTCCTCCTTCTCAGAACACACCTACCAGTACCTACCCTTTCGGCGTAACAGCAACATTAACACCCATCCCCGCCATCCTCTCCTTCAGCACATCCACACTCCACGTCTGCGTCGCCTTCCAATCGTTCGCACCGCCGCGCACAACGAAAGGGCGGTTGCGGGATACATAGCGCATGAATTCTAGGGGGGAGGGGATCTCGGTGAGCTCGTCGATAGAGCTGTTTAGGGCGTTGTAGGTTGTTAGGAGTTCTGCTATTGGGTTGGGCATGGGGGGAGCTGCGGGGTCTGTCATGGTGTTGGAGATGGTTGTTGGTAATGTGAGGTAAGGGGAGTGGCATATACGAGGACGAGGGATAGGTAAGTAGAATTTTTTATTTTTTTTCATGCAGGGAGGGTTCGTCTTGTGTTGTGTTGAACCTGTTAATGGATCACATGTATTTTCTAAAATCCACTCTATTATATTTCTATAGGATTCATAGGTGTATTCCTGCAGAAAATCATGCTATAGGTAAATTTTTGATATTGTGAGGTCTGGTTGCGACTTGTTAAGTGAAGTCAAGTCTATAAATAGATATGCAAGTAATCCAGGTAATGTCGGAACTAACCAACCAACCTGACCACCGCGGAACCAAAAAGGCGGATGGAAGAGAAAGAAGAGCCAGATGATTGGAAGATACATCCCTTGAATCTTGAGTCTTGACTCTTGAGGGTGCTACCTACCTAGACAGGTTGGGTAGGTTGATAGGTTTCGAACATCACCCGTTATCTCTCCGCAAATGGAAATAAGCGCCACCCGCATTTGATCTCGGATCTTAAGATACCTCTCCACTTGCCATATTCGAGCTTTCACGATAACGAGGGAACAACTATCCACCTAGGTATGCAACAGTTTGTACCTTTCCTCAGACCTGGATACATATCATTTCTCCCACATATACTACCTACTTCAATATACGAGGCTAGCATCAACTTCAAGGAAGCCTCGGGGTTATCCCGTCTTGTACCCAGACTTTTCGTCTTGGGCAAAATACGGAGTAAAATACCCGAATGGCTTCGCTGGGCCCGAAGCTGACACTTGATCGATTTAAAGTCGGCCCACCATTTAGCAATCCCTGCCTGATAGCAGATACGAGGCTCTATTCCTTGCAAGCTGCATGTGAGCCATGACCTTCTTCTGCAGTCAGTCAGTCAAAGCCGAGACCAACATTTCAAGTCCGTATGTAAGGTTCGGTATCCCTCATTCTCCTTGATGTTTTGTTTCCGCTGTTTTGCAAGTCCTCTGCCAGTGCAGCCAGTCGTTCGCTCGTCAGTATTCATCTATCGGCATCTTATAATTTGTAATCATGAAGCTCTCTTCTCTGCTGGCATGTGCCGTAGTATTCTCGGGCCTGGGACAGGCAATTCCAACATGGCCGTCCTCGATTGACGAGCTGGAGGATGTTATGTTTCTTAACACCGGCTACAAAAGTCGAGGATTCTCATCTCATATAACACCATGCGGGTTTTCGGAGTTCGGGGCTGGACGACAAACTGCTGCAGAGTGGCTCAGAATTGGGTTCCACGATATGTCCACGACGAATGTGTTTTTCACCCCACATGGAGGCATCGATGCTTCAATTGCATTTGAATTGGGTGATGGGGAGAATATCGGCGCCGGTTTCAATACATCGCTTACTACATACTCTGGATTCTTTAACAGCAGGTTACCTATCTCGGATATGATTGCCCTGGGGGTATATGCATCTGTACGAGGCTGTGGGGGACCTGTTATACCCATGAGAGGAGGTCGCGTCGATGCAACCGCTGCGGGCCCTGCAGGTGTGCCGCAGCCGCAGAACGGCCAAGGGGTTTTCAAGAGCCAGTTTACGAGGATGGGTTTCAATGTTACAGACATGATCCAGATGACTGCTTGTGGACATACGCTTGGAGGGGTTCATGCTGGGGACTTCAACAATATTGTGACTCCTGGCGTCTCGCCAGATGATTTCCAACTCTTTGACACCACTACGAGCTTTGATAATGATATTGCAGTGCAATATATCAATGGCCCGAACAGTGACCCGCTTGCCGTTGGACCATCAGTAGCATCTACGAGGAACTCGGATTTTGCTGTTTTTACAGCGGACAACAATGTTACGTTGAAGGCTATGACGAGTGCTGATACCTTTAATAGCATGTGCACCTCGATTTTGCAGAGAATGATCGAGACCGTAGACCCGGCAGTGGTCCTATCAGATATCATTCAACCATACGAGGTCAAGCCTACTGGTATACAACTTACATTACTTTCTGGGGGCACTCAAATCCAGTTTTCAGGAGACATTAGGGTTCGAACGACAACTCGTAGTGTATCGAGTGTTGCGGTTATATACAAAGACCGAAACGGGACGGGGAGCACAAGTATTACAACATCTACAAGTGGAACAGCAAATGGATTCGATGACAGTTTCTCGGTGTGTTATATTCAGGAATATTATCTTTATCGAACGCTACTAATCGTGGTGTAGTTCTACGGATTCAGCTCGAATCTGCCCGCTGGTAGCTCGATATCATCGTTCACTGTGGCAGTTACTTATACCACCGGTGCGATGCAAACATATGATAACAATGGCAATGGGTTCCCCATTCAGGACTCAATTATTGTCCAGAGTACTCAAAGCTGTCAAAGCAATGGAACTCTCACTGTTGTCGCTGCAGTGAGTTTGCATTTCCCTACGAGACCACGGTTAAGGAGAAAGCACTGATGCTAATTACTCAACAGGTTCGTGGGAATACAACAGCTCCAAGCTTGACCGTGGAGCAAAAAGTCGCAAGACCATCTGGAACTCCGATTCCTTCATTAGTGAATGCAACCGTAGCCATGGTAATAGGGGCTTCGGTTGGCCCGTACACGCTTTACAGCACCAATTACACGATTGCTTCAACTGCTGGGACTAAATACGGCGTGTTGAGCGGAGCCTTTTCCGACACGTTCAAAAACGCTGCGGATCTAGGCGCGGCTTGTGCACCTTTTGGATCCACGACCCCAAACAGCACTTCCTTGTCTCGCTCTATGGCATCAACAATAAGCACAAGCAGCTCGGCAATTAGTAATTCGTCCTCTGCTTCATTAACCCCGACGCTTGCTGTGAAGACAACTGTTGGAGCGTATGGTTTCTAGGGGTGTTACACTGAAAGGACGGGCATTGGGGCGCTCGCAGGAAGCTCGTTCTATGATTACATGGCTATGAGTCTTGAAATGTTTGCATCTAATTGTGCCGGTTTTGCGTATTGGGTGGTTGAATATGGGGGGAAATGTAAGAGTCCCGTGATCTATGAACTTTACTCTTGCTAACAGACGTGAGGCTATTGCGGGAACTCTCTCGATGCTACTTCTACTCTTGCTGCTATTGGCGATGTAGTTTCACTTGTCCAGGCTCGGAAGCGGAGTACTGCGGTGCTGGGAATAGGAGCAGTCAAGACGAGTGTGGAAACTAACAGTATCTCGGCTGTCGAACAGAAGGAGGGAGATAGTCTTCAGGCATTGACTAGTGTTGTGTATTGTAGTGCAACGACACAGCACAGTCATGATGCTCTAGATGTGGGCGATGAAGTGCGCGGGATTAAATTATTGGGGATGGCTTCAATACCGGCAGCGTGGCAGCGTGTTCCGGGAGACTGCAGCTTCTTGTGCATACTGCGGGGCGGGGACTAAATAGGCTGCGTAGTAATGCCAAGGATGAGATGGGATTCTCAGAATGGCATTCCCCTTACGGTATAGTTAGAGTTAGTTCCAGTACCTTATGTAAGCGAGGAACCCCTCCTCCACCTCGCCCTCCCTTTAAAACCAACGACGTAATGCAGAATCACCTTTTCTTCCTCACTCCCCACACCGACTTTCACTAATTATACGTTCGGCAGCTAGAAAACATTGCTATGCCATGTGTCGAAGCCAAGCTAACGCGTCGATGCGGACCTCTGCACGCGGGCGTCCACATGGAATTACCCATTTCCATTGCTAGATACTTGGACAGCACTGCACTGCTTACCATATCAGACGAAGTGGTGATGTAATTGCCAATATCCTATTGGTCTGGAGCATCTGTGATCAGTCTAGTCTTAGTCTAGCTGCCGCAATTAAGACTGGCAGTAAGGTACTGTACCCTTCTTGTATACGTCAACCTCAGATATCAGGATCCCCATCCGCAATGGCAGGGTCACGTCACTCCCTATGTACGGTGATGGTATAAACTTAACAGTCCAGTCAATGGCATCTCATAAACATCCCGAGTCTCTCCAAAATCCCCTTCCCCGTGCACAACATCTCAATTGTCAATTCTCAAACCTCAATCTCAACTCTCCTTCTCACACCCTGTGAGACATCTCAATAAAGAGTAGGTACCTAGGTATGGAAAAAGTCCTAGACGGAGCAAGACAAAAGGCCAGTGAAGCAGTTTCCGGAATCATGTCTACCAACAAGAAGACGGCCGATATGAAGCCAAATATGGTTGAGCCCACAAGCTCAGATCGTCTCACCAGCGATTTTGGTGTCAGGCAGAACAACACTGATGTCTGGCTCCACGCCTCCACTGGCGACCGTCAAGGTCCTGCTCTGCTGGAGGACAACTTTGCGAGAGAAAAGGCAAGTCCCCACCTCCGCTAGCTTTGGGTTGTGGCTAATATGTGCCATAGATCATGAAGTTCGACCATGAAAGAATCCCTGAACGTGTTGTGCATGCCCGTGGAGCAGGTGCATTTGGGACTTTCAAGCTCTATGAAAGTGCCGAGGATGTTACCAGTGCTGGAGTCCTCACAGATACCTCTCGGAGCACGCCCGTCTTCATTCGATTCTCAACAGTCCTGGGATCTCGAGGCAGTGCTGATACAGTCCGAGATGTGCGAGGTTTCGCCGTCAAGTTCTACACTGACGAGGGCAATTGGGATATTGTTGGCAATGACATTCCTGTTTTCTTCATTCAGGACGCCATGAAGTTCCCAGATGTCATTCATGCAGGCAGTATGTTTTCATTAGAAAGAGGCATTTAATCAATTAGCTGACATATTTTAGAACCTGAACCCGACACTGAGATCCCCCAAGCTCAGTCTGCTCACAATAACTTCTGGGACTTCCAATACCTTCACACCGAGGCCACGCACATGTTCATGTGGGCTATGAGTGATCGTGGTATTCCTAGATCATATCGCATGATGCAAGGTTTTGGTGTCAATACATATACTTTGACCAATGCTCAAGGCGTCCGACACTTTGTCAAGTTCCATTTTACCCCTACGCTCGGCGTTCATTCGCTGGTCTGGGATGAGGCATTGAAGATCGCCGGCCAAGACCCCGATTTCCACCGCAAGGATCTCTACAGCGCTATTGATGCGGGAGTCTTTCCAACTTGGAAGTTTGGTATACAAGTTTGCCCCGAGTCGCGCCAAGACGAGTTTGAATTCGACATCCTTGACGCTACCAAGGTTTGGCCTGAAGAACTTTTGCCTGTGAGATATATTGGGGAGCTGCAACTTAACAAGAATGTCGACGAATACTTCACTCAGACCGAGCAGGTTGCATTTTGTACTGCTCATCTCGTACCCGGTAAGCAATCAATTACCTTTCAGAGATTCTTGGTCTGACAACCCATTAGGTATTGGCTTTTCCGACGACCCCCTCCTGCAAGGCCGCAACTTTTCGTACTTCGACACTCAGTTATCCCGTCTGGGTGTCAATTGGCAAGAACTCCCCATCAACCGGCCGGTCTGCCCCGTCATGAACAACCACCGTGACGGACAGCTTCGCCACAAAATAACCAAAGGCAAGATAAACTACTGGCCCAACCGTGAATCTGCCGTTCAGCCAGCATCCCAAGCCGAAGGCGCCTACATCGACTACCCCGAGAAAATCGTCGCTATAAAGCAGCGCCTTCACTCCGTCAAATTCTCCGAGCACTTCAACCAAGCCCAGCTATTCTGGAACTCCATGTCTCCCCATGAGCAAGCTCACATCATCAACGCTCTCGGCTTCGAGTTTGATCATTGTGATGACCCTGTCGTCTACGACCGCATGGTTGAGCGTTTGTGCGATATTGACATTGACCTCGCCAAAGCCGTGGCAGAGAAAGCCGGCTCGCCTACACCTACCAAACAAGGGAAGCCCAACCATGGCCTAAAGGCCAAGGGTCTCTCACAAATGGATTTCACGCCCGAGGCGCTCGGTTTACCACCAACGATTGCCACCCGCATGATCGCCATCATCATTGGCCCCGGCTTCAACCTCGTCGAATACGAAGGCGTGAAAGCCGCGCTCAGCGCAGCAGGAGCACTCGTGTTTACCATTGGACCTAAGAGACAGCCCGTGCCGAGCGCCGGTGGGAAGAAGAGCGTAGCGCCAGATCATCATTTCGAGGGTATGCGAAGTACAATGTTCGACTCGATTTACATTCCTGGCGGCGAGCACGTCGCTATGTTGCAGAAGCAAGGACGCGTCGTGCACTGGGTGCGGGAGGCCTTTGGGCATTGCAAGGCCATTGGTGCGACCGGGGAGGCAGTCAAGCTTGTGCAGACTGCGTGTGGGATTGAGGGCATGGCTTTCAGCACGAATGCCGAGGTTGTGGATTCCTATGGTGTTGTCACAGCTGCAGGCGGGTTCGAGCCTAGTGGTGTGAAGGAAGCTCTGAATATGGTGAAGGGGGCTAAGGGCTTTGTGGATGCGTATGCGTATAACATCTCGCAGCACAGGAATTTCCAGAGGGAGTTGGATGGGTTGACGAGTATGGTTGCTTATTAGTGTAATAAGCTGGTCTTTCAGGCAAGCGGATAGGTAATTACGGACAAAGTAATGTGTGTGATAAATATAACAAAAAGCTACATCTACACGAGTAATTATATGATTTCAAAGAGCTGTAGAGTGGCGCTCCAGAACAATCTGGATGTATTCTCATGATGTAGAGCCAGGGATAAAAAGGGTTTGCAATTCTCGGGCTGGCCTGGCCTGGGTGGGCATTCACGGAAGATCAGCTCAAAAGATTTGAACCGCTTACTGGCGATCTTACAGATTGTTCTCTTTTCATAGCTACGTACTATACATATTTCCTTTCCTTCGCCTGCGAAGTAAAATGCGGCGCCGCGGCTCTCGATATCGCAGACTGACAGAATGCTCATAGTATGACGATAGCGGTGAGGATACTGATTTCATATCATCAGAACTTGACTGACTATACACTATGCATTTGATTTATTCCATCTGTTTTTAAGATTATATTCCCCATTTTACCCGTTTCGTTACTTCACCCCTCCAAAATCCCCCCTCCCCCCTCCCCCCTCCTCGCACATTTGTTTCTTTTCCTTGTTACCAAACCTCCACCGCGCATTTTCCTCCCACGCTTCCCGAAATACAGTCAGATCACATTATCATTTTCATTTTCACTCTCATCCCCATTAGCACAACTCTTACTAAGCCCTCAAAAATTCCTCGGGAGATCCTTCACGTTCTTCCCTCTCGGCTGTGGTGGAAATAAAGTAAAACCCGCATTCCCATTCCCATTCCCATTTCCAGCAGCCCCACTACCACTACCACTACCACTCCCACTCCAGCCCCCCGTCGTCCCCGCAAACCCCGCTCCACCCTCCGCGTTGGGTAATTCAGGAAGCGGGCTAAGTGGAGCAGATGAGACGCCTCTGCCGTACGGACTATATCCGTGTCCGTACTCTTTCCCATGACCACCAGCTCCATACTCCTTCTCACTAACCCCATGCGTACCCTGTGCACTCCAAAAGCTACCCTCGCCTCCACTGCGCTGGGACATAGAGCGCGCGATGCCGATGGGTAGGAGTGGCGAGTTGAGCGAGGCTAGGAGGGGTGATTGCGGAGGCGTGTCGGCGCGTTTACCTTCACGTCTCGTGCGGTAGAAACGGCGCATGAAGAAGAAAATGCCGAAGCCTAGGGCCACGGCTCCGACTGTTCCTGTTAGCCTGCCTGCTGTGAAAGAAAGAAAAAAACTCTTAGAGATGGAGGGGGTGATGAACAAACATACCGACTGAGCCGACTACAATACCAGCTATGTTTTGCGGCTTCTTGAGAATGGTAGCCGTGGCGCTGATCGTGTTGGCTCCCCCGGTTCCACCTGTAGCTAATGGGCCTTTCCCCTTTACGCCGCTGCTGAGGATTCCTCCGTCGACGCCTGTACCGGCGGCTGCGGACTGGGCTTCTGCGAAGATGCTTGTGGCTGAGGAGCTTCCGGAATCTGTGAGACTGGCTGAGACTGGGATAAGGGTTTGGGATAAAGAGCTGCCGGAAGCGAGGAGGGCTGCTAATGAGGTCGAAGCATCAGACCCAGATGCGGAACCAGCACTACCTGTCACTGAGGCAGAGATACCAGCTGTACCTGTCTTTGCCGCTGCATTGCTTCCTGTGGCCGGCGTACTTCCAGTTTGAGTTGCGGATACTGAGGCACTGGTAACTTTCACCCCAGCTGCGAGTCCCGATGTTTGAGTGGATGCTGAGTTAGGCGCGGGACTTGAAGCACCTGATGCAGAGGCGCCGGTAACCACGTCGGATGCAACAGAGGGAGAAGTTTTTATAGACGCTGGGTTCGGGTCGGCATTTGAAGTGGCTGTCGCTGCATTCGTAGCAGGCGTTGATGAACCGGCTATAGAGGGCGGGGCAGCCAGGGCAGCGATACCAGTCAGACTCGAACTCGCGGAAGTTGCAGCAACTGGTGGGGGCGCATCTGGTGCCCCTATGATTGAGGTGGTAGACGCGACCGCTGCGGGGTCGAGCGTGGTTGGAACTGTCGTTGGAGCAGGCTGTTTAGTTGCTACCTCTTGTGTTGGTATTGCACCTTGAAGCGTTGTACTAGGCGTTGCCAGAGTATCCGAAGGCAGACTTGTATCTGATTTAACGACAGAAGTCACGAGAGTTGTTGGCTAACGTCACTCAGCTATTGGACTTTTCTCTCATACAAAAGGTAGGTACCTACATCTAGATTTGAACTTGGTACATTGGCCGGCTGAGTTGGAGCCGCCTTGGTCGCTGCCTCTTGGGTAGGCGACGTCGTAGTCTTTGATTCTGCAGGTACAGCTGCTGCTTCTGGATCTGAAGAATTGCTTTGCCTCCTCCCAAGATTTCTCCTCTCCGTTGCACCGATTAACGCATCCTCTGCATCGACATCATTACCAACAATGGCTACGCTCTGGACCTGAGCCCGTTGGAAGAGACCGCTGATTCTCATACTGAAGGATATCGATTACAATGAATAAGATATGGATTAAATTAAAAAGAGACCCGCTTGACGAAAGAAAGTAGTTAATAGGACCAGCCCGATTAGAATAACAATGTAAAGAAAATAGAAATGATAAAATCTCTTCTCTGGCTGTAAACAAGAAAGAAGCATCAGCAAGCATCAAAGGGCTGAGAATCAAGCAGAGGACGAAAGTTAAGCTTTTCCTACATGAAACTATCTAGTCATCCCATCCCGGCATTAACAACCAGATGTCACTGGCATCTGACGGCACGGCAACGCATCTCCATGGCATTGTTCTCACCGTGCTCTTGAGAGTTTGGGCAGTTCTGACATCTGAGTGTAAAACAGATGAAACCCGCAGGCGGGTTTGAAAAGAAGGAGTGTGGGTAAGCGAAGCAATGGGCACCCTGCGCCAAGGCTTCTCAGACAGTCAGGGGTACGGGGTAAGTGTGAGAGCCATGGAGACCTGTGCGGACCCCATGATCTCAGACATTATGGGAATGGAGAAAGAAATCCTTTAACGGAAAGCCCGGATAAAGAGTACAGTAGCCGTGGTGTTGGAATCTGTTAATGTTTGTCTGTTGTTGGTTATTTCTTTTCCGCTGAGAGAGAGAAGCGAGGCTTTCTAGTTTCATGGCTCGACCATCGTCACGTTATCTTAGCAGCTTGGATAGTATTTGAAGTTTTTGCAAGCTCGCTATAGAGTATTTAGGTTCGATGCGCCTCGGAATAAAAAGACAGGTCTAGGTATTCTACTACTTATGTACTTTCAAGGTGTCCAAGATCCCAGAGACGTTGCAGTCACGTGAATCTTTTAAATATTAAAATTGGCGGTTCGCTTACCTCCTATTATAAAACAATAAATATCTGGATGGAGAAGTTTAAAGAATATGAATATATACTCGGACGTGAAATTCACGGAATATAGAACAATTATAAGGATATTCTATTTCGCCGGATTTCTTTTTCTTCATGGGCGAATAAAAAAGTCTATATTGCAATACAAAATCCTCTTCAAGGAACTCTATTCGCTGGATACTTATCAGGAATACTGGGCCGTCCATGATCGTTCCCCCCTATCCCATCTCCCATATCCGTCTCATCCAGCAGTCTCAACCCCTGCCCCGTCACCCGATCCCTCTGATCATCATCCTCGAATCGATCTACCTGCTTGATCTTGTCCAGCTGTCTTAGATCCTTAGCACTCACATGTCCTCCAAATACCCGTTTCAGTTCCGAGCAAGCTTCAGCATAACATGTATCCGCCGACACGGGGAATTTAATCGGATTGGGCTTCTTATCAAACGCGTGTGGTACTTCTTTCACCAAGCCCCCATGTACGGTTTTTCCTACTTCCGGCCCCGAAAGCCGTTCGCCAAACGCGATGCCTTCTGCATTCAGCATGTCGTATTCGCAAGTGTATAGTATGATGTCTTGGGGATACGCAGCTCTGAGAAGCTGGTCTGAACCCGCTGCGGGCGAGAGGTAGGGATCGGCTAGGTCGATCGAGCTCGTGGGGTGTATGTAGGAATCGTCGAAAAGATTGGTGAGCATTGGGGGGAGGTTCATTTCTGGTACGGGGTTTGTGACGCGTTTCTCTTGGCGCGATATCCGGAAGTCGGTAGGTGGGTAGAAGGATACGATTGCTCGGAGTTTGAGGTCTGGGACTTTTTGATGCATTTCTAATTCGGTTGGCTCGAGGTCTGTGAGTTTGAGGATCGAAGTGGTAGAGGAATTGCCTGAGAGGGGCAGGGGCCGTGGGAGTTGAAGGGTTGAGGAGCTTTGGGCGGAGGAAGCGTAGGAGGAGGGGTAGGAAGGGGGACGGTAGTAGTTGTCGCTGGTTGACGTTAGGCTTCGTTTGCCAACCCCTTTTTGGAGATCGTGTAGCATGAGGGGAACCGTAAATGCGAAGTTTCCACCTGCAGAGAAACCAGACAGAGCCATTCGTTGGGGATCAAGGCGAAGCTCTTCGGCGTGGGATGCTAGGTATATGACCGCGTCTGTTCCATCCTCTACGCCTGTGCTAAATGGGTATTCGGGTGCCAGTCTGTATTCGACTGAGACCAGAACAGCATCCACGGTCTTCACAATGGTCGACGCCCATCTCGCATCATCAGTGCCCGTTCCCAAAGTAAAGCCGCCTCCATGGAAATTGACGACGACTGGAAAGCGGTAGTCGTCTGGTGCTGTGTGATACGACTCCGGGACGTAGAATACCAGTTTGAATGTGCCACCTCGCGGAGATAACCTGGATGGGATGACGATCTTGAAGTCTGGACGTGGTGGTTTGGGACCGGCAAAGTGGTGCAACTTCATGCCCACGGCCATGAGGCCCCTCCATATATTAGCTTTGACCATGAGGATGGAGTGGCGTGAGAAGCAGTAGGATAGGCACATATCCTACTCGCAAAGGGGAGGAGGGGGAAGGAGGGGTTATAGTATTAGAGTGCGGGCGGGACGACTAGGTGCTTTAGCTTTGGTGGCTTGCTCGCTGCTGCGGGATGTTGTGGGTGGGATGGA
Organism: Lachnellula hyalina; assembly: GCF_007821495.1. Lineage (NCBI taxonomy): Eukaryota > Fungi > Ascomycota > Leotiomycetes > Helotiales > Lachnaceae > Lachnellula > Lachnellula hyalina. The sequence continues at coordinate 70,852 of NW_022157226.1, forward strand.
TGGATCATGGAAATCATGGAATGATTCCAGGGTTCTTGCACGCTCTTTTACGGTATGCTTGACCAGCTTCTTCTTGCATACGTCCGTATAGGCTGATATTCGTGGACAAGGAGGCTCAGTCACTGAGGTGCATATCTAGCATACTATGGCTTCGCTGAGCATACCAATTGAGGGCATAGAGGATGACTTTTGGACGCTTCAATTCGTGGGTACCTAGGTAGGTAGGGAGTACTTCGAAGTAGCAGGTACTTGGTAGGTGGCTTAGGTACCTCAGGGTGAAGAGTGGAGGAGAGATCAAGAAGAACCAATGTAAGCTCAAGGGATACTTAGGTTCAGTACGAAGTAGGGTCCGTCCCAGTTTAGGTTTAGCTTAGGTTTAGGTGTGGGTGTGGTATCAGTGTATCACACCAGACGGACATCGGCGAGAGTGCGTCATCAGGTCATCACAGGAGCACAGTCACGTGCTATAATGCATAAATGCCTTGATTCTATCTTTCCCAACCAAGGCTTGAATTCTTATCTTGTTCTATTACTGGAACCAATTCTAGAGGCTCCTTTTTTCCTCCACACCTGAGTCAGCCACTTCCATTAACCGGCTTGGCAGAGGCTTAATTATGCTAGGCTATAAGTCGGAGCGCTACTACTCCGGCATCTTCGGGACTGTCTTTTATGTTTACTTCGTACGCCTTTTGGCGATGACGTGGGGGGGAAATATATAAACGTGCGATGATCCAGCCATGGTAGGTACGGAGTACATGAGAGAAAAGAAGGGGAGAGCAAGGAAGGGAAGGGAAGGGATGGGATGGGATGGGAATGGAAGGGCATAGAAAGATCAGGGGGATATACGCGTTTTATGTATATATCCTATACATAATACCTCGCTATTTAGTGGCACTCGGAAGTAAAATACCTGCCTCCCGTCAATTGTGATTGTCTTATTACGAAAATATTACTCCGAGTAGCGTCACTGACATCATACTCTAACTACCAGTGTTTTGTACAAGCGCCCGTGCATTTATGAGCGGGCCATGTTCGGTATCAACTCCCGTCAATAATTTGCGACTTGCGAATAAACAAAACCCTCCTCGTCGCCGTCGCTTGACTTGCTTCTTCGTGTCTCTCTCACTTTTACTCTCACTCTCACTCTCACTCTCACCCTCACTCTTAACTCCCCTTTGAAGTCACGCCACACCTCTAATCCTAATCCTACCGAGGACTCCGGCAGTTCCGTTGGACTCTGCGGCTTTATCATCCTCACTACTCGTAACTTTTTATTACCTCCCCCAGCCTTTCCGGCCTCCTAGCTATTCCGTATAAGCCTTGCCTGGCCTGGTCCTAAATCAAAGTTCGGCTATCACAACGCTCGCGCGCGCCCTTACTCAGCTAGCTGCATTTACACGTACAAACTACTTTCCCGGCGCCCTCTACCTCTTGCCCTTCTTTTCTCCCGCTCCTCGCCACAAGGAACTATTGAACTACAATCCCATCACAATGTCGTTCCTCAAGAAGCCCTTCCGAAAGCTCAAGGGAATCAATGGGTCCTCGAACAACTCCTCTGACTCGATACCTGGCAAAGAAGATGGCGTTAGTGGCTCTTCTACCCCAAACAATGCTATCAATGGAACCAGCACCCCCATCGGAAATGTAGATACACCGCCCGGGTCCAAGCGACAAAGCTTGGATACAGATCGCAAGAGGGCAAGCGTGGACAAGTTGCGGACGAAGGCCGAAAACAAGAAGAGGCAGTCCTTAGCACGCATAGAAGACGAGAGGTTCTTGAAGGAGGGTCCTCCGCAGCTCACCAAGCTGTACAAGCCATTCAGTATGAACATGAGTAAGAGATGGGATCAGGAAAAGAGACAACTGTTCAAAGAATTGGATTTCAAGCGTAAGGCTGGCAATTTAAAATCACAGAACCCCCACTAATTGAACGCAGAAATGGATGGCGAGGTCATTACCTTCCGAGCTCGCATACACACCCTCCGCCGAATGAGCGCAAAGCTTGTATTCATCGTGTTCCGTCAACAAACTATCACAGTTCAAGGAGTCCTGCAGAGCTTCAAACCCAAGAATGAATTGCAGCGTATGTTTTCTGCCTGGCGTTAATAATTCTGCTAATATATCCCAGCCAATGAAGACAATACCGGCACTATTTCCGAGCAGATGGTTCGAAGTGTGGAACATTACCCCAGCGAAACAATTGTGGTCGTCTACGCCCTGCTTCGAAAAGCCCCGCATCGAATCAAGAATGCGACAATACACGATTATGAGCTGGAGGTTTACGAGATCCACAAGGTTACCGAGTTGACAGAAAATGTACCATTTACAGTCTATGATGCCGAAAATATCAACAGAGATACGGAGGATGTCGACGAGGAGGATGTAGAGGATTCTTCAATACTCTCTGGTACTGGTACCCCGGAGGGTTCCAAATCGCCAGTAGAGGGGAAGTTTGCCCGTGTTTCCACGGATCTTTCTAAATTCTCTATTGATAAATTGAGAAACCGCAGTAAGTACAGTGCTTGCCAGATGAGAATTCCAATTGCTAACAATAAACAGAGAGCTTGGATGTCAATAGGCCAAATCGTTCACTCCCCCAACGAGTTCGGCTGAACAACCGTATCGTGGATCTACGAACAGGTCCTGCGCAATCCGTTTTCCGCATCCAGTCTGGCATATGCAATCTGTTCCGTTCTTATCTTGATACTCAGGGATTCATTGAAATCCATACCCCTAAACTTCAAGGCGGCGCCACTGAGTCTGGTGCTACCGTTTTCGAGGTCAATTATTTTGGACGTCCCGCATTTTTAGCTCAATCTCCTCAACTTGCAAAGCAAATGTGTATTGCCGCGGATTTTGAACGCGTCTACGAGATTGGGGCTGTTTTCCGTGCCGAAGACAGTAATACGCCTCGCCATCTGACGGAATATACCGGATTGGATCTTGAGATGGCGTTGGAGGAGCATTACCATGAAGCGCTAACAATCATTGATGGCATGTTCAAGCACTTGTGGAAAGGCATCTACGATCGATACCAACCAGAAATTGAACTGATTTCACAGTTTTATCCCCAAGAAAAGGTTCAATGGCTGGATGTAACGCCAAGAATCCCATTCGCAGAAGGTGTCCAGATGCTTATTGATGACGGGTGGGTTGACGAAGATGGCAAGCCTCCTTCGAAGTTGGAGGATCTCGCAACACGAGCAGAGATTAGGCTGGGAGCTATTGTGAAGGAAAAGTTCAAGACAGACTACTACATCCTCGATAAATTCCCGGCTTCCGTGCGACCCTTCTACACGATGCCAGACCCTACCGACGATCGTTATACCAACTCCTTTGATATCTTCATGAGAGGTCAGGAAATCTTGACCGGAGGTCAGCGTATTCACGACGCTAAATTCCTGGAGAAGCGAATGAAGCAAAAGGGGATCAAGCCAGACACAATGACTGAATATCTTGAAGGTTTCAGATGGGGTGCACCACCTCACGCTGGTTGCGGTATTGGTCTCGAGCGTCTTACCTACCTTTTCTTGAATCTCGGCAACATCCGACTAGCGTCCCTCTTCCCTCGCGACCCCAAATCTCTTCCAGCTAGACCACCTGTACTTGCTCTCAGACACCCAGAAGCAAGCACCACCAATCCCCCATGGGAACAACAGATAGAAGAAGAAGATGTCGAAGAGTCCACCACTTCCTTGGAAAAGAAAGCCCAGCTCCAGCCACTCGAGAAGCTCATCGCAAATTACGGAGACGCAGCCAATACATCATGGCTCGACCGGAGATACCACGTATTCAGACATCCATCAACTGGAGCAGCACAAGGCTACATCTTACACAACAACTTCGCCATCGCCGTTGGTGACCCTCTCTGCGCCAAGTCCCAATACTCCCAAGTAATTTCCGCCTACCTTCAGTTCCTTAAGGAGGAATACAAAGACATCCACCCCCTCTGGATGATTGCTGGCCCACAAGTAGAAGAATACCTCGGCGAGAAATTCCTCTGGCGCACCCTCGCCTGTATCTCCGAAGAGCGGACCAACCCCAAAGACAACCCAGCGCTCAAGGACAATGACTTGGCTCGTAAAGTGCGCCACGCGGAGAAGGAAGGCGTCAAGAATATTGAAGTCCCACACACCGAGGCTGTCAGCGCTGAATTAAAAGCTAAAGTCGACGCGCGGGTCAAGGACTGGCAGAAGAACAGAAAAGGAACACAAGTCCATCTCACTGAAATCAGACCCTGGGCTGATGAAGCGCATCGGCACTACTACTATGCTTCCGGCTCCGATGGCACCATTCATGCAATCTGCGTGCTCCACCAACTGTCCCCGAAAAATGGCTACCAAGTGAAATTCGCCCTCGAATTCCCCGGCGCGCCCTCGGGGACAATCGAATCTCTGATCCTGTTCTCTCTACGAATGATCGCAGTCGCAGACCCAGAAGCAAAACAAGTTACTTTCGGTACCGGTGCGATGCCTACTTTGGAGGGAGGCAGGAATTTGGGGAAGCACAAGGTCAGGGCGCTGAAGAAGGCGTATGAGACTATCAATGCGCGCTTCAAGCTGACGAACAAGAGTGAGTTTAGAGAGAAGATGGGCTGTTGGAATGAGCCGGTTTACGTGTGTTATCCGCGGGGTGGATTGGGCGCTGGGGGTATCAGAGCTATTATGGGCTTCTTGGAGGAGGATGGTTGAGCGAGGCGGAGGCGAGCTGAGTTGTATGAGTTTGCGAGGTTGGCAAACGATGATGGAGAAATGGAAGAACGAACGAGAGATATTCCCTTCTCCTATCTTATTTTTCTTTTGCTCGGGCGTTTGAAACGAGCGCTGCGCTGGATTCTATTCAGGTTCAGAACAAACATGCATACACACATAAAATGATCAGAGACGGATATATACCTACGAAACCTGACTCGACTTGGCATTGTATTGATCTAGATGTTGGGTTGGATAAGATGTATGATACGCTTTTCCTCTTTCCTGTCCTTTATTTTTAACAGAGCAGTTGATTGTAGATACTGAGGTAGTCAAAGGAGGGAATTAACGGATATCTCTTTTATACCCATGCTATACAAATCTACGCCGATTGAGTCTTCTTGCTGCAAATTGAACTGTTCGTTTAGTTAAGTACCTAGGTACGTGAGGTGGAAATGTGTGAGGTGAGGTGAGGTGGATTAGTAGGAGGGGAAGCGTGTACAAACCATCTCTCTCTTTATCCGAATACTCTGTTTTGTAAAAGCGAAAAGCGGGACTGAGGAATCTACTCATACGTGAATTCTGACAGGAGGGTGCTTTGATATACAGCAAGCATACTTTGTGGTATTTTGTGGTTGTGGTTGAGATGGCGGTGGATGTAAAGGGAGAAGTGGAGGAAAGAGACTGGTGGATAAATGAATAACTGAATGGAAGGGAGTTCTTGACAGCAAGGGATGTTTGCCAGGAGATGTAGCTAAGAGCGTGTCGGCTTGGGAGGAACGGTTTCATGAGCAAGAGGTGTTTTGGCTTCGTTGCGAGTGATGTGAGGTTGAAGAAGTTAAGTGCATGTACCAAGTTCTTGTATTTTGCCTGGAGAGTTCCCCCACCTCCACCGAGGGAGCGTTGCGTTCTGATGAGTATCAGCGAGGATTGACGCAGTTACGACACTCCCTGGACGATACGATGGCAGCCCCGACGGGTTTTGGAGAAAGTTATCTGCGACGCTTCCTTGCTAGACAGTCCCACGGCTTCTGATATGCGGATCCGGATGATTACTGCTATTTTTCACAGCCTAGACCCGTCTATAAGCAAGACGTCTTTAATGCAGCACCCGAGGATATATACCGAACTGTATTCATCAAATGCCAAAAGTGTGGTTACGATACATACCGCGGCCCTGGCAGGAATCGGAGATAGATGCCCAGCACCTATCCCGGATTTCAACTCGAGCACTTCGACGCAAAACGTAAAGAATGCCGTGTAATTTCTGAGGATGTGGAAGGTACAAGACGGTTCCTGCGGCTCATGGGTTGGGTGTTCTGGCCTGCAGATATGCTCCTCGACTAGGTGGACTTTGTTAAGTCTTTCGAGACCTTTCGACTTGAAGCAGGGGATTTGGGTAAGGATTGGGATGCTTCTAGAAGTTTGTTGTGCAGGAAGCAGTTTCGCTGAGCCGATTATGCGGATGGTCATATTTTCTACAACTAGCTGGGGAAATGCCCCTTCTTCTGAGGTTGGACAACAATATAAAATGAATGTAAGCTTTATGTACCCCTTAGAAGATGCTACTGTAGGATTTGGGAAAGGGAAGTATGTACTTCAATAAGCCTGGCCTAAACATGTATATAAACACACATACAGAGCAGGCATGAATGAGTATGACCCTTGGCGTGGCTAATTAGTAGTGGAGGGATTAGGAGGGCTGCTCAATTTCACACTGCGTTAAGAATATTCTACGCTCAGTGGAAGATCGTGGATCTCTATCGCTATGCAGAGGGCCTATCTAGGACCTTTCTCAAAAATGGCGTCTAGGGAGTGCCGAGTTATAATCATTCGGACCTGCACTTCCGTACAGCTGGGAAGAAATCTTCTTCTATCATATTTGATTTCTTTCTGTTAATGCCATTACACCCAGTGCCGCTTATTTGTCCACTCAAGTCATGCAGTCATGCCATCATTAAACGCATACCATGTAATCCATTCCTGATCTACGATACGTAGACGTACGATCCTCCGTCCTCACGCTCAATATACTCTTTCTCAATCAACCCTATGTTTGGTTAGTGTCTTTCTCAGAACAGTTCTAATGGGGCACCTACTCTCAATATTCTTCTTAATCTCAGCAGGCTCGACAGCACCCCGTGCCTTCGTTTGATTGATAACTTCAGCCACAAGATTAGGATGCGTCATCGTCTTCCTGCTCTTCATAATCCGCACAATCGCAGCTTGAGTCTCGTATTGTCGATCTTGGTGAACCCTTTCATGAGTTTCTTTATTCTCCGCCTTCGTCTCCTTGAGCTGAATTTGGTTGATTTTGATCCTGAACTTCGGATCCACGAAGCCAAGATTGACGGTAAATGTATCTGTTGAACTGACATCTCGGCCCTTAGGATGTTTGGTGAGAATACGGAATTTTGCGCATGCGAGGGATTGAAGTGTGCGCTCGAGTTCGGCGTCCACGAGACCGGTTGCGGTTTGGATGTCGCCATATGACAAGTGCTCTTGTTTCCCATCCTTTACGCCGAGATGGTTGAAGAGGACGAGAACGATAGCTTGGAAGGCCGAAACAAGCAGCTCTTTTCTACCTTTATTGAAATGACCGACGACAACGCTGTGAGCGAGGGCATGCTTCCATTCCAGTTTGCGTCCAGTGTGCTTATGTCTGTAGTGAAGTTCATACTTCTCAATATGTTTCGCCACCTCGGATGGAATGTTGACCTCCACAACAGGATACGTGGGCCAAGCTGCTTGGGAGAGAACGCTGACTTGGAGATCGAGAGTGGTTCTGCTGGTATTGCTGAGGGATTGTTTGTACGATATCATCTCGTCTCTGGCGAGCTCTTGGTCTTTGAACATCTGCTCGAGGTTGTGCGTAAATGTAAAGCCACACTCGCTCTTCAACTTAGCAAGCATACTCCTTTCGGCATCTTGACTTGCACTACGGGCCATAAGGAGTCGTCGGGCAAGATCTTTTTTGTAGAAAGCTTCGAACACATCCTTTCCTTCAATAAACCTGAAGAGCTCCAGGGCCTGCTCCAACTGTCGATCGAGTTCGGCATCTTCATCCCCAGTGCTTGCCTGGCCTTGCTTTTCAGCGGTATCCCGATCCTTAGCATCCGAGGCAAGCGAACGAGGAACTGCTTTCAGACCTCCACGAAGAAGTTGATCCATGTATTTTGCAATCATCTCACCCACCTTGGAGTTATTTGTACCCCAAACGGATGTGTTCTGGCGGTCATTAATGAAGTTACCAAACGCCTCACGAAGACTGTATGAAAATGTTTCATCCTTGTCAAAACCATCGCGTATTATGAGGTCCAATGATCTCTTTAGCTCAAGTAGTTGAACAACCATAGTATCAACCTTTTCGACATCTCGAACAATAGAGGAGCCAACCGTCTTGATGTGGCTCTCAAAGGGTTTCCTGAGATCTTGCTGTATTTTCGACAGAGAAAGCAAGTTGTAAAGCGCCTTCAAGGATATTATCTCGTTAGCATCAATCAACTTTGAAAGCCCAGTAGGGTTTAGCAAGATCTCTCTACAATCCTCGATGAGAATTTTATGGGCAGAATCAAACAGTCCCCTTTTTGTGGTACTATCAAAGTTGTACGCATGACAACGAAGAGCCTCTCGAGCAAGTACTCTGTCGCAAAAGTATATGTAATCCTTCATAGTCGAATTGCTACGATCTCGGACGAATGCGTGGAAGTGATCTTCGGAAAGATGGAGAAATCTAGGTTCGAATGACTTTCCATAGATCCCAAAGATGTGGAACATCGATATTGAGTCCCTTAAAAGGTTGGCATCGAATAGGTCATCCTGGCCGATCCTGTCGTATTCAACCAGGTCACAGATTCCAGATACAACTTTTCCACCTAGCGATTGACCTTTAGAAGCTGCTTTACTCTTTGTGAAGACTGCGTGTCGGAATTGATTGATGCCTTGATCTTCTAATTGAATAGCATCTTTCGTATGCAGGAGATAGGATCGTTCAAGGTAACTGAATATGGAACGGAGGAGGGTCTTTGGAAGGTATTGGTTAGACATAAGCTCGCTTTGAGACGTGCACCGTCACTTACAGATTGCTCGTTCCATATTGTCCAGTATTTATACACAGCTCGCAGCGCGTCTACGTTGCTTGGTCCCGCATGGCTCTCAATCAACGGAAGGAGGTCTTTCTCAAGGTATATTTTGCAGCGGTCTCTGAGATGTGAAGATAGCTTTTCTGACTCCCTGTGACGACACAGGTCTTCGACACTGCGGCTTAACGAGTCCAAGGCCGTATTAGGCTGTTCAACATTGAGCACGGATGTTATAGCCGAGTCAACTTCATTCCATAACTTGGTGTAGTAAAGCTCCGTATCCTTCTGCGGTTTCAAATTCTTGATGACCAGTCTCTTTGCCCCAGTATGTGGTTGGAAATTCGACTTCCCCCCACCGGTCAGGTCTACCGGTGTGGGCCGCGGTCTGCCCATCACCTTACTCATGTCTGCGGGCTTCTGAAGATTGCCTGCCGAATGCGACGTCTTCAGTCGTTTGAAACCAGAGGGGGGGATCGTAGGGCGTGCGGGGTCTGGGCTAGTTGCAGCAGTCTCAGGGGTCGCGGAGGAAGGATTTCGGTTTGTTTTTGACACGTCGACGTGCTGATGTTGGTCGTGAAGCTTTCTCTTCGATGGGGAGCCGGAGAACTTATTGATACTATCCAAAGGCGACTTCTCCGAAGGCGGCATCGACCTTAGTAGGTCCTTCGTTCGAAGGTCATGAATGCGGGGAATGAGGTTAATCGGGTCTCGGGAGGTTGCAGCGGGTGTCACGACTTCAATTTCTGGTTGGGAAACTCCTCTCTATTAGCACCATTTCTCTTAAAAGACCTCGGGCTTCATATCGACGCGCTGTGTAGTTGAGATTGAAACAAATATGACGCGAAGATAAGTTGTCGATGGGCGGATGGCGATAACAAAGCTTTGGATTACTTATCGCCGCGATCACGTGCACGTTCTGCAAATACAAAAGGGGTAGCTTTGCTGAGATGTTTGGCTTTTATGTGCCCTAAATTATACAGTTGGTGATCCGGAGAGTTACTACGATCTCTCCAAGAGTATACATCTATAAGAGACATATGCTCTTCTCAAAGTCTTGGTATCTATGGTACTGTACATCATTCCAACCCACCCTTACATCTCAAGTAAACGCCGTCAATGATGACTTTTTGGGAACAACTTTCTCCTCGAACTGTCAAGACTTTAGTAACCGAACCAATGAATTGATGGGAAATACCTACTTCGAGAAATCCTGTGAATGTCACGAGCAATATGAATGACTCCGCCAGATCTTCTACTTGTTCCGATACAACAACTCCTGCAACCAATCCCGCGGACTTTTTGAGGACAGCAAGAATAGGAAGGCGGTTCTCGGTGAGAAAGCGACGTCCTTGTTCCAGAGACTGCTCATTCTGGGCGCCTCGGCTCAACAGAGCTGCGCAGACCACTCTCATGATTGCGGCAAGGAGACTGTAGTGCTTGCTAACAACATCCGGTCCCTCGATATCTGGACTAATCAGTACAAATTGCAACAATATGCCAGTAGATATTACTCACCAACGCCGAGATCAGGGTCAACAACAAATAGCCCCGACTCTTTAATTGCATGAAATAAACCCGCGTTGAGAACAGTCGCGGCTCCAAAACGAGTTTGTGCTATTTGAAGCAGAAGCGCGAGCTTTGCATTGCAGTATGAAAGTTGTAAGTCCACATCTATTTCTAAGTTAGCGGGAATCAATGCAAGTAGAAAAGGGCGAAACCTTACGCTCCATTTCTGTGTCACGCAGATCGGTTGCTATATTCTGAATAGACGCGACAAGGATTGTAATGAAATTTAGGCGCGTTAGAGATTCGATGATGTATTTCGAATTTTCATGCTTTCCCATATTGACCAGTGCGCCTAGCAGGAGCAATGCTGCTATCCTACAAGTTGGCTCACTGGCATATGCATCGTCGCAGACCACATCTATCAATCGTTCTCCAGCCGATTTGATGGTCTGAATGCTGTGTCGACGATGGATTCCTGGATGGCTGGTGATATCTGACATGCCCGTCAAGTAGCGGTAACTAATATTATAGAAGGCTTCTTTCAGAGAAGTCTTCGAACCAAGGGAATTGATCGCTTTGAGAGATACATGAAACAGATGAAATAACCTGTCATTCACAAGATCTCCCATATCGCCCTTTTTGAAAGATTCAGGATCAAAGTCGAGGCTGAATATCACGACTTTTGCAAGCTTGGCAAGTTCCGTGGCTTCTGGAACATTCTGAAGATCGCTTTCTAACCTTGGCATGATGGTTTGTAATGTTCGTAGCATAATAGATGTCTTGGACGTCTTTTCGAAGTCGCCGCCTCCAACTAGTAACAACATCAATTGCACCCACGCTCTCAGGACTTTCAATCGAGCTGCGCGAATCGACTTGATCTGGTTGTCCACAGCGAAGAACTTGAGAAGCATTTCAGCCTGCTGATTTACAATCAACAAATCTTGAGGACTCTCCACTCTTTTTGAGTTTGCAAGCTCGGCGCGTCGCAGTATCAGGAGCTCTTCGATTCTATCTATATTTGACGTGGAATCAGGGTCATCCGGGATATCCAAGCAGGAATGAAGATCGATATCCTGGAAGTACGACAGATCAGATGGTCTCTCTAGTGTACCAAAATTAGGTTCCATGAAGTCGAAAAGTTCGAAAATAGAGGCGTGTGAATACATCTGTCCGTCTTCGATTCTTGTTGATCCCATCAAAGTCTCATATATTCTCTGCTTAAGAGATGGCGTGTGACTGATCATGACCTGACGCATCTCTGACGATAGGTATTGCAGGACAATGGAACGCCGGTACATAAAATCAGATAGACAGGATACAGAAGGAGATAACTCAAAAGCTGGATCTCCAATTTCTAATCCGTCCCAAAGCATTCCGGGTTGAATCATGGTTTCCTGAGGAAACATCATGAAAAAGGCATCATTGGATCGCATCTCAGCCATGACCACGTTTGAGGATATTGGCGATGACCATAGCTCCTTGATTACTTGAATTGCTCTATAATTAAGGGAGACAAGCCAAGTGCACATACCAGAGTCATCTGAGAGGGGCCAGTTTGTGATCGATTCCAATATCGTGTGGAATAGCGATATACCACGACTAAATAAGCCGTCGCCGTCAACGTTGACCATGTGATCGCCACACTTGAAGCCCAGTAAAATATGAGCTATGGTAGGCTGGCCCGGAGACGCCCGAAGACAAGAGATGAGGAAGTCAAGGATCCGGAGCTTGACAATATATTCCGAGCAGTCGGGGCCCCGGTTGATATCAATGTTCACCTCCATCTCACGAAGTAGAATTTTCGATATTTCTTCAGCATCATCATCGAGAGCAGCAAGAGCTTTATTACGGTCAACTCCTCGGCTTAAACCTGACGTGGGGCCGGATGTAAGTCTGGGGGACGCGGAGAGTTTTTCCAGCAACTTGAGTGATGCAATAACCAGCTCTGGATGCCCAGTACCACAATATCGACCCAAATCTGGAATTATATTAAGGTGACTTAGGAATCCATCCTCAAAGGCTGTGAACGCGGCATTGGGAACAGGGCTCCGCCGATATGTTGAATTCGACTTGATGAGAGGTTTAATGATGTCCAGGTATGTAGGTTGTAGATCCAGGACCTTCGTGACAACGTGAATGCTTCTCAAGAGCGACAAAACCAAGGGTGAGTCCGGTTCAGCAGAATATACGTCTCTAACTTCTTGATGAATCGCGGCAAATAGGGCAGTCACGACCTTGTCGTTAAACATCCACTCCATCACTCTGGAGAACGGATGGAGCAGTACATAGTTCTCGAGATTCGAAGTACTGATGGCCGTATCGACAGCGACATTAGATTGACTTGCGAATATGACCAGATTCTCGTTGAAAGTGTCTAGGCAAGTTGTAATGAAATCCAGACATGATAATCGCAAAAGTCGTTGTTGGACGATATCAGTCAGATCGGAGACCCGAGACCCGAATATCTCACCCAAAGCATAGTCGATGTAAGGATCAATACCAGGCATGCGACTTGAGATCCCGAGCTGTTCGGGGAATGGGAGGCTATCATATAGGCCACAATCGTCTTCATAAGGTGACACCAGGGCATGGAGAAGCTGAACAAATGCAGTGGGCTCTTCAAAACCTGACGTAAGGCCTTTCAGGATAGCCCCAGCTGCAGATGCAGAACTCGTTGCTCCCCCAGATGAAGTTGCCTTGGGCGCAGAAGACCCTGGAGCATAGCCACCGGATACCCAGATATCGAGAGTCGTCCACAGGAACTGTCCAACATTTCTCGTTTTGTGGCTGAGAAACGATCGCAGCGTGGTAAATGCACAAGCCCTGAGACGTGGTCCAATAGCACTACTGGCTAGTTGGAAGAGAAGCTCGGTCATATGAAACGAAGAGTGCTGCGATAGAAAGGTTCTTACAGCTGTGCTCTCTGTACATAGGCGGGTGATTAGGCGCAGATATGACTCTAACATCATTGAAGACTCCGGCTCTGCCTCGGCAAAATCACTAGGTGGCTTCCCAGCACGATAGGTTTGAGGTTGTGGGAGAGCTGGGCGGTTGCGAATCTTGGACGAGAAAAATGTGAGTTCCTTGAAAATCTGGTTCCACGATAAAGAATGGGTCCTTCTCATTTTGCCAGATGACTGTGGGCCATCGTCCAAGAGGAACTCATGAGCGGCAGTCGCGCATTCTTCGTCCTCGGAGATGGATTGGAGCATCTCACAGAACGCGGTGACTAGAGGTGTAGATGCTCGCCTCGACGCCCAGTGCACAAATCCCATCAAGGCACCATCTCGAACATCCCAGAAGCCCTCTAGAGCGGCTTTAGGTCGCTTTTCAAATGAGAAAGATATAATAACCAGAAATCTCTCCAGATCGAGGTCATGGTCATGCTCCTGGTTGAGTTGGCGCTGTTCATCCTCGTCAGTTCTCAGTTTCCTCAGAACGTCCGGAAGGTTCGTAATGAAGGCTTCAATGAATGCTTCCAACTGTTCCATAAGCGCCTCTTGAAACATTTTTGAGAATTGAAATGATCCATTCAACATGACTGGGGTTTTCCGCTGTAACCATTGGCGCAAACCCTGGCGCGCAGGGTCATGCCAGTCTATCGGCTTAGCATCAGCGGATATGCTCAATAAAAAATCAAACGCCCCATCTTTGAGGGCTTCAGTAAACTGCCTGGAACGCTGTGTAGTTTCTGCAAGCCATGTCAGTATATTAGCCCGCAATATCTTGTCGCATTCAACTTACCATCCTCTAATTGATTCTCCGGAATCGAACCATCATTGATATCAACATACCAACCGCTGTACTCAGCAAGCCACCATGCCCGGAATGCGGCTTGAACATAAGGCAATGCCCATGGGTTCTGGTTTGGGGCAAATAATCTATCATTCAGATTCTTGGCCTCGGTCATAGTCCCGCCTCCTTCTGTACCACCAAAACATGATATGTAGGCACCGAGAACAGGAAAGTAATGTACTAAAATGACCCGTCAGTTAGCCTGATCGATATTATAGAATATTCCTAAAGAAAGGATTGCAAAGATTGATTTCAGAAGAGTCCTGCTTACATAGTAAGTTGTCATATCGATCCGTTTTCTTCAAAGTGTCAAGCACCAAGTCAAAATCCGCCATTTCAGAATAATTCAACTTCACTAGCCAGAGCACAATGAGGCCCAAAGACTCATGCTGAATCACAAGACTCGTTTGCTGGAACTGAATAGTTTCTAAGAAATCCGGCTGTTGCGACTGGCCCAGAACGGATGCACCATTCACTTTGTCCGCGAGGTTTTGGAGCCAGATTTTGATGTCCCCCATGCTCGAGACACATTTTTGGACATATCTCGATGTAGATCCTGGGGGGGAAACAATCCTGCGCACAAATTCTTGTAACAGAACCCTCACGTTATCTTCTTGCTCAATATCGGCGGAAATTTCAGATATTGTCCGTAAACAGTCCAACAGAGATTTCCTCCGCTGGTGAAATCGAATGATCGCGGCAGTATGGGCTGGCTGGCCAGAAGTATCATTTTGGGAGTCCAAGAATAGTCGTGCAGCATCGAGTTCGTCAATATTCAAGTCGTCAGCGAGCCGTAAGGACGCCGCTTGGAATTCCTCGTTGATCGCATACTGTTCGCCGTCCACGTCAAGCTTTCCTATAACCGTCCGTATTAGCCCTGCCAATATATCGCAGATTTGAGTGTTTAAATTACCAGTTGCCAAACTCTTCCGGCTCTCTTCATTTCGCGTACGCTTATCCAACACGTTCGTGAAGGCCGGGATACTGCTTTCAATCTGGAGTAGTAGTCTATTCAGATCTGACAGCTTCGCGTCGGACAGGTCAACAAGGTCAGCATACAGAGCCTGGAAGCTCTCCAAGCTATTCGGAGCCGCCATTAAATTCGATGCGCCGGACACAGCTCAAATGGCAGCCCGTCCAGCAGAGGGTGGTTGAAGTCCCGAGAGAACACACATGGATGCGTACAATACGCTGCTGGGATCGAAAAAGCGTTGAGGTTTGAGAATGTAGCTGTTGTTGACATGCTTTCTAAAAAGTTGTTGATTTCCAGACACGTACGGGTATTCTTCGGTTGTCAGCCTCGCGCTGCAAGAAGCAAAAGTTTCGAGGCCTTGCCTTCTATGTACATTCAATAGCCAACTTATACTACAGTTTCCTTGCCGTCCTACTGTATGATTAAGCATATCCAGCTGGCTATCCACACTCCATGAACTCTTTTCTTCAGCCCCCATCCGTCGAGCATCCTGATCTTTCGCCGCCTGCAGATCAGCAATGCGAGTTCGCCTTGCACCCTCAAGATGGGAGGACTAGATAGTGACACGGGGGAGATTAAACTGTCTGCTGTCTTAGGTATTACTGATGTCGGTCTTGCCCAGCAAATGCTAAGCCTGCTAGATGATATTCAGGGTTCCAGTATCAAACAACGAACGGAGGGTATTAAAGGTACTTGTGCCGCCTTTGAACGGAATACTTGTGGCTAACTTCCAGACAGATTTGAAGGCGTTGTTTGATCCGAATAGCCCTGCCAAAAATGTGTAAGCCCTTCATCAAACCACTTCAGGGGGGCTTTCAGATAACAGTTGCTCAGTAGCGTTCTCGGAGACAAGGCATTCCACAAAATTTACGAGGTGCTCTTCCAAGCAGTCATTTCCGAAAAAGCAAACCTCCTCTCTGCGAGGAAAACTACGGTGGCTGCGACCATAACACGGCTTTCGGCTTGTGCGGATGCGGTTCGCATTGTAGTAAAAGCCGGAGCTTCCAAAATCAAGCTGAAGACTATAGAAGCAATAGTCGACCACATTACACTAACGCTACCGACCGCAGATAATGAGTATTGCCAACCTCTTGCTCAACACTATCTCAAAGCACTGAGCATCTTGTTCGAGCACACGCCAAACGCCGAGCGTCTGAAAAATAGCGCCTGGTATGAAGTGATTGACTTTTGTGTTCAAGGCATCGACCAATATTTAAACGGTCACCATAGAGGTCCTTCTAGCTCAGCTCGTAGTCTCTCGGGCACTCATTTGTCGATGGCCAAGTCTGGTACCTCCAATGGCCATTCTCAAATTCGTTCTAGCTCTATGTCCAGGCAAAATGTAGAGGATCTCCTACAAACCATCTGTCTACTTGTTTCTCCATCAAACGCACCTATTGCAGAAAGATTCCATGAAGTTATGGATATCGCCGTGCGGTTTCTGCAGACTCAAGGCAACAGTGTCAGTCAGGTGCATCAACTTGCCTTCTCAATTGTCAATGCTGTGCTCTCCTACACTTGCACCAACCAGACCTCGTTTTCGCAATTAGTCGCCCAGGATATTGTTCCGGTAATTTTACGCTTCTGGCAAGGAAAAACCATCGCAAAGGACGAGATGCTAAACTCTGTGAAAGATGAAATGTTAATGTTTCTCTTTGCAGTGCACCCGCATTTGGAACGAAGTGTAATGGATGAAGAGAGCCATGAAACTCTGACCGTACTGGAGGATTTATCAGATGCCATAAAAGCAGACTACACGAGAAGATCGGATCGAGACCAGCTTCAATTAGATGATCTTGAAATGGTTGACCTTGGAGCGAAAACGAGCAGCACCTCCCCATTTTCTTTACATGTCTTTCGACTCAGACCCCACAACATTCGTGCTGAACGCAACTGGGGAAACCTCCAGGCCATTGGCATACTTGAGCGACTTGTTAGCCTTGGTCATCAAAAGAGCAGCTTAGCAGGCAAAACTGAGGACCAAGGTATTGACCAGCACCCTCGTAAGCGTCAACGGATCGCCCAAAGCTCGGATAGAATATTCTTTTCGCTGAAGTCAGAGAACGAAAAGTCACGGGTCTCAATTCTACAAGCTTTGCCATTCATCCTCCGTGACTACCAACTTTCAGCCGCCGTATTAGAAGAATTCCTTGACGAGCTGCGTTCTTGTGCTGCTGATAAAAGAGGGAACGTTGCTTCGTGGGCGCTACTTGCAATTGCCAGGTATGTACTTGCCAAGATTTGTTGTTGGGCTCAAGAACTGACGCTTGATTCTAGTTGCGCATTTCAGAAAGCCGCTCCCGAGATCAGTTCGCTTCACTGGACAGGAGTTTGGCATCTTGGAACCAGATTACTGACATTCTCAAACACATGTCGCGCTGCTGCTTTGCAACTACATACTATACTTGCTAAGAACCTTGTAGAATATCACAATGTTGGCGAAGACGTCAACTCAATGATTACTGCTGCTGATAGCAGTGGCCCGGTCACCCTTTCCGACTCCGCGATTTCTCTGGTTGCACATTTGCTCAATGTTAGAGTCACGGAGGTCCCAGGGGCCAATCTTGCGACGTCTAATCATATCATCCGATGGTTATTCGCCAGATGGAATCCAGGTACGCAAATGCACCCACGCTGGCGTCTCTAAACTGCCTGCTAATTTTTGAAGCTGACCGTTACTTCGCAACTCATTATGCAATGCATGTGCAACCATTGCACATTATAAACCTACTCCGTTCCTGCCTAGGCTTACGTCGTGTAAGCATGTCTTCTGACACTATCATGCCTTGTGGACCTCTTGGGAAGGCTTGGCAGAGCTACAAGGATTCTCGAGTTATCATCCAATATCTCTTGCTATTAGAAGGAACAGAACCACTCCATACGACCCCTTGTCGTTCCTGTCCAAATCACGAGACATCCGGAAATATCGCTTATGTTCTAGATTCGTCCCACTTCCTCTCAACTCGCAAGCTCATTCTAGAACTCATTCTTCCCAAATGCAGTGAGCTGCTTTCAAATTGGAAGGCCTACAGCAATGATCGAGCATCGTCAATTTCCACTGAAATCTTTCGCAATGCTGTTTACAGTTGTATTTCAATGCTACTGTGTATGCCTCACTTCTCGGGCGCAGGCTTACTGCAGCTGCACGTATTTGAGACCAGTCTACAGGATCTTTATAAGGAGATTATCGCATTCCTAAACGAATCAGAAGCTAAAGATCTGGATGGAACCCGCGTTCTTATCGATACACTCCTTCAATGTGTGCAACCATACTTGCCCGTATGCGGGTCCATTCAGCTTTCTCTGCTCTTGAAGAACTCGCATCTAGGTGAATTTCTTGTCGTGTTGGCAGATGACTTTACAAAAAGACGCGCTGTTCTTGCTACTTCAGGGGATGGCGATGATCCCATGGATATGGATGACGAATTTTCTACGCAAAACAGCCATCGTGGAGTCGATGTACAAAAAACCATCGTCCCGAGACAAGTTCTTGCGCTGGACACATCGCCAACCTCCTTCTATTTTCTCGTCTTTCAGCGCTTACTGCTAATCGATGCTATGAGCGTAACCCCGGACTTTACAGACTTTATACCTTCTTCATTCATCGATCAATTGATTGCGCTGTCAGATGAGGATTTGTTGCTAAGTCGAAATTTACTAAAAGAAATCATGAACTCAGATCTCACCATAGATATCAAAGACGCGGCTTCCTTACTTGAGCGTCTTGGTCCTATCATTGAGTCCAACGAATTCGAGCGTTGTGAAGTCGCATTGACTCTGTGCCTGGATCTCCTTGTCGGCTTGGGACATCTTTGGTCAGCCGAGAACGCTGCGGGCAGCTTGGCCGGATTAGCTCTCGATTTCTATGAGCATTTCTTCAAGAGCCTCGGAACAGCGAGTTTGGAGAAGCATAGCGTATCTGTAGAAGTGCAAAAGGGCATCGCAAAGCTACTTTTTCTCCTCCTTCAAAGGGCCCCCCACTTTGGTGACGGGGAATCTATACCCTCTGCTCGGTCTAATCTCTTCGATCTACTCAAATTGGGACCTTCCCCGGTCAAATTCTACATTGGGGATCGCCTTTCAGAAATCTTTCACCTCTTCGTGCTCGAGAGCCATGACGATATTTTTGTCGATCTTCTTGTAATCTTGCCGTCTGATCCAGGCTGCATAGAAGGTATATCATTCCGGCTTTATTCCCTTGCAAAGATGGCCTCCGAGTGGCCGACTTTATTGCGCAGGTGCCTCTATGGTCTTTTTGAAACTGCTGGATCGGTACCAGAATGCCTACAACACACCACTAGATGTTTGTTAGAGGTATCATCTGCCCTCAAGTTGCATAATCCACAAGAACTATTCACACTGTTCGCCCCCCAGCTTTTGTACACTCGACTCGAATTAGGAGAAGACCTCAAAGGCATTCCTTTCCAAATCTTTGGTTTCTCCTGTCTTAAGGACCTCTTACGGGCTGCACAAGAGGAGATAACAGGCTTGATGATGATGCGTGGCCAAGATGAAGGTGTTCAGCAAATTGCTGCAATTCTTGGCGTCAAGGAGAGCGAGCTTCTAAAAGATTGCTTCACCAAGGTCACGGCATATGCAATCGCTCAGGATATCAATGCTTCTTCCAGCAGTGGGGAAAGGCAGGCCCGGGTGCGGAAACGTCTTGGCCAGGAGACTTTTTTCGAATGTATCAATGCGCATTTTGCGGATATTATTGCCCTGTTCTTCAACATTAGCGACCCTCAAGATACTGTTGAGAAGTACCTGAAGAGGTGCCACCTTGACGATGCGGCCGAGATTATGGTGGCAATCAAGTCCACAGGCTCCTCCAAGTTATCCCTACCTCCGAATCAACAGCCAACCTTCAAGGACAAGTATTTATTTCGCCAGATTGAACAGTTGTGTTTGCAAACAGAGTTTGAAAGTCGCAGTATCTACACCCCAGCTCTAGTCACTTTTATCGCGAGGAAACTATTTGGTACTATTCACTCTGCATTGGGGTCCTTGCACGCCTGTTCTGTTCTCCGAAAAGCTCGAACGTTGATCTCGTTGGCTGGCGACACGGCAGTCAGAGGCTACCCGCTAGAAATGCTCTTACAAGCAATTCGACCTTTCATCGGCGATCCACAGTGCGCTGAAGACGCAGTCGGGATTACTCAATATCTTCTGAGCCGAGGCTCAAAGTACCTTTCGAAAGTGCCTTCTTTTGTTGCGGGAATCACGTTGGCAATTCTCGGGTCACTACGTTCTTTCTTAAAAACAGGTCGAGCAAGCAGCACACAAGAAAGTCAATACAAGACCACGGTGTCACGGGTCGAAGGGTTCCGTGAGTGGTTTGGCACATACCTTTCCATGTACATCTTTCCGGCCCTAAAGGGTCTACCTAAGATCCAAAGGCTCCTTCAATCTGCCTATACGTCTGACTGGCTCGGAAATCCCGAGTCCGGGACACCTGAAAGTGAACTCCTTCTCGACTTATTGCAAGATGAGCAGATAAATATTAGGTTTCTGAGCAAACCCTCCCGAGAGCTTGCGCTCAACATGTTATGCTCGGACTTCCAAAGTCCGGCGTCTTTCCGTACGGATGTGCTAGGTGATGATATTTCTGCGATATCAAATGCTGTTGTGGTTTGGAAATCTTGCAAGGGCAACTCGTCCAGCAAGGAATATCTCTCCTGGGCGGGGAGAATCCTTGGGCGTGCCTTTGCAGCATCAGGGCATGTCCACCAGGAGCTTCTGAGGGAGTCAGCGTTATCCGAGATCAAAGACCTTTCATTAGCCTCGGAAAAGAACGGGGACTCGAGAACTTGCGTCTTCAATTTACTACGGGACCTTGTTCTCGGCTACAGTGAGCTTCATGCAGGTCTCGCTGAAGCTGCTCTGCGTGTCGTTATGACAACGTCCGATGAAACACTCAAGGAGACTTGCAGGAAAACTCTTGCCAGCGGTGCAGAGGGGCTTTATATTGCCTCCATATGGGACCCTTATCAGGCGCCGCCGTCGGAAACTCTTGGCCATTTGGAAATCGAATCACACAGCGAGCCCTACGATTTGGATGCAATACTCCGTACGGATTGGCTGCGTAACCTTACCATTGCCCTTGCCAGATCTGTTCCGGACGATATTCTTCTATTCGCGTTAGTACCAATCGTATTAAAGGTCCCAACGTTCGCGGAACGAGCCTTTCCATTCATTCTTCATCTTGTCTTATCGTCTCCCTATCAAAGCCAGCATACAGCCAAGAAGGATCTTTCGAAGTCTTTCATGAACTGGCTCGGTGACATCCCAGACGTCAGTAAGAACAATTTGAAAGTTTTGATCAATGCTCTTCTATATCTCCGAACACAGCCACTACCTAGAGAGACTTCAATAGCTGACAGATCATATTGGCTTGAAATTGACTATCTGAAAGCTGCGGCCGCTGCAACACGGTGCGGTATGTTCAAAACTGCACTACTGTTCGCTGAAGATTTCTGTTCAGCGCCGGTGAAGTCATCTCGCCGCTCGTCGGTTAACCATAGTTTCGAGCAAGCCGACATGCCAACTGAAATGATGCTTACCATCTTCCAAAACATCGACGACCCTGACGTCTATTATGGTGTCAAACAAACGGCCGACCTGAACACGGCTTTGGCTCGATTTGAGTACGAAAAGGATGGCCCAAAAAGTCTCGCTTTTAGAAGTGCTCAATATGATACCCACTTGAGAAGACGGGATCCTGAATCCAAACAAGACGCTCAAGCTTTAGTGAAAGCTCTCGACAATCACAGTCTAAGTGGTCTCTCTCATTCCCTTCTCCAGGCCCAACAAGCTGTCGGAATGAGTGCTGAATCCCTTGATTCTATGTTTCGTACAGCCAGGAAGCTTGAGCAATGGGATCTTCCTGTGCCGAGCTCTTGCAGCAATAATGCGGTTACTACTTATAAAGCATTTCAGTCAATTCAAACAGCTGTAGAGCACGATACAATACTGCAGGCAATAAACGAAGGGTTTGAATGCACAATGAAGAGTCTAACGGAACAAAATATTGGCGCGAGCGCTCTCCATGACTCACTCCAAACACTGGCTGTACTGGTTGAGATGGATGAAGTTCTGAGCACTCAAGGCTCCGAACAAATCGAGGAAATGCTCTCTAGGTTCCAGGACCGATCAGTTTGGATGAGAACTGGCAGGTGAGTAGACCAGGACAACTGCATCATTACTTAACTGACTTCGCCTAGATTCGATGACATCAATCAAATTCTATCTTGTAGAGGAACTACTTTAAGCACGCTGAGCCAGCAACCACGACTCCAAAGTTTACTGGGGGTTAATCAAATCGACACTAGCTTGGTGGAAGTGCGGGCTGCCCTCCTCGCATCTACGCTAAATCGAGCTCATAATGCTCTTCAAGAATCATTGTCCCTAGCCATGTCGCTAATGGGACTCATTGATCCATGCCAAAAAGCCTCTTTGAACGTCGAGATCGCGATTCGAGTAGAGGCTGCCAATGCATTGTGGGATCAGGGGGATATGACGTCGTCCATCGGAATGCTACAAGATTTAGACAATCCAGTCGCTCTAAAGAGGCAAACCGTTACTGTCGGACGTTCAGATTTACTCTCCCGAATTGGCCACCGGATTTCCGTGGCCAGGCTCGAAAAGCCTGATCAAATTATTGACAACTATCTCAAACCCGCACTTAAAGAACTCAAGGGAAAGACAAGTGGAAGCGAAGCTGGTCAGGTATTTCACCAATTCGCGGTATTTTGTGATCAGCAACTCCAAGACCAAGACAGTCTTGAGGATCTAGAGCGCCTGAGGAAAATGAGTGAGAACAAGAAGGATGAGATCACGCAATGCGAAAAACTTATGAAAAGCACACCGTCAACAGCAGAGCGATCCAAAATTAGGATCC
This sequence comes from Lachnellula hyalina, assembly GCF_007821495.1. Taxonomy (NCBI): domain Eukaryota; kingdom Fungi; phylum Ascomycota; class Leotiomycetes; order Helotiales; family Lachnaceae; genus Lachnellula; species Lachnellula hyalina. Next base: position 93,796 of record NW_022157226.1, read on the forward strand.
AACATGGGAAAGCGAAAACCTGGCTCAAACTTGATGAGGAAGAGCTCCAGCGTCATGTTTCCAACAGGGAGCAGTTCCTAGGGCAGAGTTTAGAGAACTACTTGCTTGCTTTGGCCGCCTCTGACGAACATGACGGTGCCGCTCTTCGTTTCGCTGCTCTTTGGCTAGAGCATGCGAAGAAAGATATTGCAAACGACGCGGTTTCAAAACATATCAAGCACGTCCCGAGTGGAAAGCTGGCATCTTTGATGAATCAACTTGCATCCCGTCTTCAAAACTCCGAGGCGAAATTCCAGCAGCTTCTATTCTCTCTCGTAGTGCGAATTTGTACAGACCATCCATACCATGGGATGTACGTCCTCTACGCCGGGACGAACAGTTTGCCAGACTCAAAGGATGAGGCGGCAATGTCGCGACATCAGTCAACAAAAAGGGTCGCAAACGAGTTAGAGGCAACGAAAAAGGCTGTTTCGATTTGGCACGCAATCAAATCGATCAGCAGATCCTATGTGCGTCTCGCGGTCGAAAAGGATGATCACAAGTACAAATCTGGGCGAAAGGTAGCCGTGAAAGATTCCCAAGCTGCTAGCAGCCTGAACGCTGCGTTCCCTAAATATCGAATCCCACCACCAACGATGCCCATTCAAATATCTGCAGATCTGGATTATTCGAAGTTACCTTCGATGATGAAACTCGAGCCAGTCTTCTCCATTGCATCTGGCGTCAGCACGCCAAAAATCATAACTGTCGTTGCTGACAATGGAGCTAGGCTCAGACAGCTGGTATGTCCACGGTATAGACCATTTGATGTTAATTTGCTAATGTTCCTCAAGGTCAAAGGAAGCCAGGATGACTTACGCCAAGACGCTATAATGGAGCAAGTGTTTGAACAAGTCAGCGAACTTCTGAAAACTAGCCAGTCAACTCGTCAGAGGGATCTGGGAATCAGAACATATAAAGTTGTGCCGTTGAACTCGGTTGCTGGAGTAATGGAATTCGTGGCAAATACGATTCCGCTTCACGAGTATCTGATGCCCGCTCACGAGAGGTATCACCCTAAAGATTTGAAAGGTACGCAGTGCCGTAAAGAAATTGGCGAGGTTCAGACACAGTCGACAGAAATCAGGATTCGTAGGTATCGCAGCGTTGCGGAACGTTTCCAGCCGGTCATGAGGTACTTCTTCACCGAACATTTCGTTGACCCTGACGAATGGTTCGTAAAGCGACTGGCTTATACCAGAACCACGGCCGCCATCTCGATTCTTGGGCATGTGCTTGGTCTTGGAGACAGGCATGGCCACAACATACTCCTTGATACCCAAAGTGGGGAGGTTGTTCACATCGATCTCGGTGTGGCTTTCGAGGCAGGTCGCGTCCTGCCTGTGCCAGAGCTTGTCCCGTTCCGGCTGACTCGTGATATTGTCGATGGAATGGGAATCACGAAGACTGAAGGGGTCTTCCGTCGAGGTTGCGAGTTTACCCTCGAAGCTCTGAGGAAAGAAGCCGACAGCATTATGGCTATCCTCGATGTGCTCCGATACGATCCTCTCCACAGCTGGTCTGTCTCCCCTGTACGATTGGCGAAATTGCAAGAGGGGCAAAGCGCAGCTCCTAACATCAACGAAAGAGCAAAAGCGGCGGTCAATGAGCCGGGCGAGGCTGCCAGAGTCTTGACTGTTGTGAGTAAGAAACTCTCAAAGAGCTTGAGCGTCACAGCAACTGTGAATGATCTCATCAATCAAGCCAGTGATGAAAAAAATCTAGCTGTATTATATTCTGGTAAGTCTCAGTACATCTCAGCCTCTTTCCCTAGACTAACTTGTTCAGGCTGGGCTGCATATGCGTAAGGAGTTGAGAAGTGCACATAATATCGGGATTTGCAATAATTATTAGCGTCTGCGCGAAACATGATACCCTGTCTTTACATATCTTCTCCTTGGAGATGAAATGAATATATCTTGCGTTTGTACATAATATGGATAACACGAGTCTGCTGATTGGCCAAAATCGATATTCATCTCAGATAAAGTGGAAGAATTTTATTATGCACAAAGGTTGGTTGGAGTGCATGTACTTTGCTAACCAACTCGAGTGCGTATACCAAAGAGTAAAACCCAATGGAGTAAAACCCAATGGAATATATTGGGTCATGTTTGAATGTATGTGGAACAGAACATTGGAATTGAAGCTGCTGAGTAATCTTATTTAGGGGTCTTGTGAAACACAAACACAAGTTACATCGGGAAGGGAGGGGTCTCATCGTATTATTAAACGGGGAGCCGGCTACTTGGCTTGGACAGAAGAAATGATTCCCGAGGCACGTGCCGCAGGTAGAGATAAGAATCCCGTGATCCGCATGCAGCAGTCATCCTAACTCGGATTAGCGCAACTGGAAAACCCACGCTATTGGCATGTAGTACGCGGGAGACCTTGGAGCCGAACAACAGACATGACCATCACTCTTTCTTTGTTGGACGAGTAAATGACACATCAACGGCTCATCACTGTCGCTCTTACTTTCCAAGAGTAAGAGGACTTGGCTTTCTCGCCACACCACCGGCTTGCTGACTTTCCGAGTGAGGGGAGAAGGAAAGGGGAAGGGAAGGGAAGGGGATCGATTTCCTCGGGAGGCAGCAAGAATCTGGTTCGGATGAAGTATTTGGTGGCAAGTAGTGGTATATTCTCAGTTATCGGGTGCATTTACTCTGACGTGTCTAAATCAATACAGAGATGTATACAAGTTACTTCTGGAGGTGGGAGTGTCCAGCAGCAGTCACACCACACCTTACGGTAGATGCCCCCTTATCAGATCTGATAAGATGCTCAGCTCCGTGTATTTCAAGAAGCCAAGCCAGACCCAGGACCCTGTGGATCAATAAGCTTAAATGGCGCCATGCGGTAATGCAACATGTCAAAAGACTTTCCAGTCCCAAAGCGGCTGAGATTGGGAGGACTAGCCGCAAACGGACAGCTGAGCTCTTCTCTTATGAACCATGACGTGGGTTGGACAACGTTAGCGGCCGGTGTGATTGGATCCGAGGGGGAGGAGTTGGGAGAGCTAGTCTTCGTACAGCTACCCTTACTGAGCCTTACCCCAGAGTAGATACTGTTCCTGAAGATTGTCATTGAATAAGGTGGGTAGGTAAGAAGGTAGGTAGGGTAGGTTGTTAAAAGAAAAGTTCGGGATCATGTACTAGCAGCCTTCTTCTTCTTCTCCTCCTCCTGAGCTCCTTCCCCCCCCCCCCACAACCGGGTCCTGATGCTTCCGACCTGCTTGGCGAGTCTCGTAAACTAGAAGGAGGGCAGGAACCACCACAGTTCTTGCCTCGTCTTTTGTAGTAGCTACCTATATAGTCTCCCCATCCGTCCTCTTCCCTTTCTCCCTCTCTCTCCCATCTCTCAACCACACAACAACATCACATCACTTTACAACCACCAGTTGTAACACACTTCAATCAACAAACATTATCACGTCTGACTTGCACGCACACTTCAATATCATTCCATCGTCATGCGTTTCTCTACCATCACCTCCCTGGCCTTGTCCAGCATCATGGGCGCCTCTGCTCTCACCATCCCACCCATGACCAAGCGACAGGCAACCGACATTGACCCAGTCATTCTGCAATACGCCTTGACTGTCAGTCTTCACCCTTCTCTTTCCCATCAAACCATACACTGACTGACCTTCCTTCACAGCTTGAGCACCTCGAGAATGCTTTCTACAAGGAAGCCCTTTCTAAGTGGGATCAAGAAGCTTTCACCAATGCCGGCTTCTCCGCAGACTTCTACGACCAATTGAAGTACATTGCGCACGATGAGGAGGGACACGTTCTCTACCTTGAGGCTGGTCTCACTGCCGCCGGTGCACAGCCAGTCGAAGCTTGTACCTACGCTTTCCCCATGACCGACCCCAAATCATTCGTCGCTCTTGCCTCAGTCATCGAGGGTGTTGGTGTTTCCGCATACCTTGGTGCTGCCGCCGACATTACCTCAAAGGCATACCTGACTGCAGCTGGCAGTATTCTTGTCACCGAAGCTCTCCACCAATCTGCTCAGCGTAATGCAATTGGCGAGATCCCAATGGCAAACGTATTCGGTACTCCCATGGGCCTCAACGCTGTCTACACCATTGCCAGTGGTTTCATCACTGCTTGCCCATCCACCAACGTAGCTCTGCCAGTCAAAGCATACCCATCCCTGACTCTCGTTGGTGGTCAGCCCACGTCCATTGTTGCCTCAATCCAGCTCACGCCAAAGACCGTGCCCACTGGCACATTCTATGCCACCTTTGTCTCCGGATTGGACATTGTTGCCGTCGATGTCACTGTCGCTAATGGCGTGGTTACTGCCCCTGTACCATCCTCAGCCTCTGGTCAGAGTTACGTCTTCTTGACAAGTGACAACTCTGGCAATGTCACTGACTCTTTCATCCTTGCTGGTCCCACTATTGTCGAGATTACTCCCAGCTCCCCAACATTCAACCTCACCGTCACCTAGGTTGTTCAAAGGTTCAGCACGAATAATTGATGGACATGAGAAATGAGAGCATTCTTTGGCGTTTTTGCAAGCACAACAGTTAATACTTTTAATGAGAATGAAACCAAAATGGAAAGCACAATGAATCTGTCTGATATTACCGGTGAAAAATGAATCCGCGCTTTATGTCTCAACATTCCCCAAAGTCCTAGCTCCATTCTCACAATCATATACTGCAGTAGGCAAAAGATGTCCAACTGAGATTAGGAGATTGTGTTTAGTAACGCAGCTTTGATGATTCAACAAGTGCCGTGATTGTGACTATATAGACCAAATATCCGATTTTAATACCTTATAGACAACCCAACGGTTTCAACTCCCCTGTTTAGATAGGTACCGGTGTAGGGATGTAGATGCTGCTAATAACAACATGCGATGGGATGCAATGGGATGAGAAGAGAGGATGAGAGGAGAGGAGAGAGACATCTATTTATAGATGGTATTTTAGGATTATAGGAGATAATAATATGAAAGGGGAAGGGGAAATATAACGGTGGAGCGTGATGGGTTAGATAGTAAGTAGATAGGTAGGTAGTGGATTGGAGGGAAGGGATGTTAAGTGAGTAAGTGAGTAAATGAGTATGTGAGTATGTGAGTAGGTAGGTATGTGAGTAAGTCTAGAATTGATTGATAAGAATTTACATATAGTACGTACCGTACCTAGGTAAAGCACGCCGAGGATAGATAGATGTTAAGCGGAGATAAGTGATAGATAGATGGATAGATTGTCGGTATCACATAGTGCACTTTGCTAACTTAGTAACTTATCTTGGTATTGCTGGTGCTCTATTTGGTGGTTTGGTTTGGTTTGGTTGGGTTTCTAGGTGTAGATGACGAGGCGAAGAGGTTATGCCTCTGCATTTCTTAGTCGTCCGCGCCAAGGTTATGTGGCCATCCACGTGATATATACATATCTGGACGTAGCGTGGATAGAAGATTTACTATACTATACTATACTATACTATACTTGGCGTAGTAGGTAGTGTTGATAAGCATAAAGTATGAAATAGATTATAAGAGAATATTTTCTTGGTTATTTATAATAGAAAGATAGATTAAGCAAGCGAGCTAGTAGGTAAGTAGAATGAATGTATTAGAAATATATAAATGTTTAACTATATGCAAGTAGGTAGGTAGAACTGTCCTATTCTGGCTTTTGATTATATGGATAGGAAAGGAAGCTGAGATAGATATATATATATATATGTTTCTTCGGCTATAGAGTAAGTAAGTAGGGTAGGTAATATGTATATATTTCTGAATATTCTACTAAAGATTAATTGACTAATCATATGTATATCTCACTCCTCCTATGATTCAGATACACACAGGCAGTATACTTCTCCAGCCTTTTCTTTCCGTCCAAATCTACTCCATTTCATCTCACGTACATATCTACTCCACTCCAAGCGAAACCACCCCCCGCCCCCCCAAAACCTCCCACCAGTTCCCGCACCCCGCACACACGTGAC